>NW_027094104.1:3000000-3227500 GCF_029207755.1 Chamaea fasciata | reverse complement strand
AGTCCCTGCAGGGGTTAACCCCTCACATTTTCCATGCTGGGCCTGGGATCCTCACACAAAGTTCTTTACGCCAAGTTTTTGCTCAAGGTTTCTGTACAAAACTGGTTTCTCTCGGATGCTCGCGGTGCCCATCCTGTGCCTAAGAGAAAGAGCAGTTGCTCCCTAAAATAACTTAGAGCCTTAGCCTGATTTAGGAGAAAATATGTTTAGTGTTTCTTCATAAATCAGACCTGATCAAAAAGAAATTGTGTCAACAGGAGAGGCCTTTCCCTTCAAACATTTTGTTGTCTTAATTACTGGGTTTTCAGCTGGTTGTTCCATGTAGGTCTGGGTTAAGGCAGTTTGCTGTGGGGAGCTTCAATTTTTGGAGTTGTCACTTTTTTACCAGGAGGCAGGGCAGCAGGCAGGGAATGTGACCCAGAGGGAGCAGGGGACACATCCTGCTTCTCCAACCAGTCCCACGTCTACCATACTGACCAAAGTAAATCGTTTTGTTCAGTAATCTCTTCACTAAACAGCATTTATAGATACAAAGTTTTTTAATTTAATAGGTGGAACGAGCAAAAGGTTCTTCAGCAGGAGGGGTGTCCCCCCAGCTGGTAGGTGAGAAGAGAAAAGGTGGTACCATGAGGGGAGGTGTCTTACACAAGGCAAATTTGTTGAAGAAAAATTTTAAACTCCTCCTCATTTAAAGCCAGGTATTCCCCATGATGGTTTTGGTTTGATACTTTAAGATGTTTCTTGCAGGGAGCAGAGGTGGAGAAGCAGGAGAGGAGAGAAAGGATGAGTATGAGAGCATTCTCATCCCTCAAAGATCTCCAAAACCATCTTCCCTAACGAATATTAGCAGGTATTCCACATTCCCAACCAACAAAAAACACAAAGTGACTGAGCAGCCGTTCTCTGCCCTGGTGAGAACTCCCTGAAGATCCTGCTCTCCTCAGAACTGCTGCCAAGCACTAGGGCTTCTCTTCCACTCCTCCCTCTCTCATTCTTGTATTGTCATCGGGTTGTTTGTTTAAAGGAAAAAAAAAAAACAATTAACATACAGCAAAAAACAGAAAGAGAAAATCCACGCTGCTATTCAGCAACAACAGGACTTCTACATCACAGGAAATCGCATGAAAACTGTATCAATTCCTCACAAACCAGTCAGATTCTGTCTCCTCTTTGAGGCAGAGAGCGCCTTTATGAACGATATAACAAAACCACCTCCCTCAAAAATGCTCTCGTGTTGAGATCTCGCTGCATCTACCCCTCGGCGCTGAGCACTTCATCAGTGCCTGCTCCAACGCAGCACTCCAGTGGGAGTGCTGATCTCCAGAGGACAGGCACTGCTATACATTTCAGCTAGGTGCTAGACACTTCAGCCAGACAAGCAACACGACATTCACAATGGGCATTAGGGACGATGCTGAAAAGAAACATTCATTAAATAATCGTGTGGGCCCTATTACCATAATCACATTCATTGTGCCTTGGATGTTTCCTCATCTTGTTCTCCCAAAGATGAAAATCTCTTATTCCCTTCCCTGCGCATCTGTTCCTGTCTCCAGCCATGGTCTGGACACAAAACCAAGCAGGAATGTCTGTCTGACCTGAGAGAGCCTTTCTTATCACTGCTGTTATCAAGGACCACAGATATTTGAAAATTATGATCTCTTCTTTGCTGAACTCTTCATTTTTAAATTATTTCCACACAGTGTGATAGAGCAACATTCAGTGCAACAGCCAACAGGTGATTTACTAAACGGTCATCAGCATTAAACTTTTTAATTAAATTTAACTTTTAATTACACTACTTCTTCTAAATTTAGCTTTTAACCGAAATTTAAATTTCCTTACTCTTGCAGAGAAAAGGATGTTAAGAAGACGAAATTCTTAGCAAAGAGCTAAAAAAGACTAATGCAAGAACTGTGACGGTGTCTTGTTGTTCACTCACACACACAGGCAGAAAGGTGGCAAACAAATCTGGCAGCGTGGCTCGTGCCCAGGCCAGTGACAAGAGAGCTGATGAACACAGGCAGATGGAATTGCACTCACACGGGGAGGTGCTTTAGGACAACTTGCTGAAACAAGAGACAGAGCTAAGGTGAAATCCTGCTGCTGTTAGCACGCCTGAAGAACAAAGATCAACAATAAACAGCCTGCTGATTGCAGGAGATGTTTTTAGAAGCCAAAGATTTGTAATATAATCAACAGCAGCAAATACCTTTTGGAAGTCCCTAATTTAGACAAGGCCTCCTACTACCCAGATTTTGCTTTTACATCACACACTCAGCTTAGGCTTTTCAATTTTAGAACAATTTCAACTTGTTCTCAAGAACAAGCACGCCTTTGAAATTCTTTTTAGAGTCCCCAAAGGAGGGAAAGGAAATTAGTTAGCTCACTACCTCTTTGAAAAATATAACTGCTACAATAAATATTTGACACCAAAGTATGAAAATTCATGTAAATTTATGTCCGCAATTCCAGAAATATTTTAAGTAACACCTATATAAAATACAGTTTTGCAAGGCAGGATGATTTTATAAGCACTGTTTTGGCAGGACTGAACTGAGGGCTGGAGGAGCCACCAATGCACTGCACGTGTCCCAGCAAAGAACCGAGCTAAACTCACTCTGCAGCACACCTACAGCACATCTGTTTTCACTATTTCCATCCTAAAATCATTTAAGCGTTTGTAAATCAGGTGTTTGCATGATTACCCTGCTGAAAACCAGCCCCAGCCTCTGCCCAGGCAGGGCACAGCACATGATCTGTCCCCAAACAACAACTCCAGCAAAACCGAGCATTTTCTGTCTCCTAAGCCTATAAACAAACGTGCATGTTCCGTGAGGATATGGGAATTACCCATCTCTGCAAATACTGCTGCTAAAAGCAATCTGATCCAGCAGGCTGGAGGAGTGAGTATTAATCACATTGGGGTCTGGCTTAGCACAACTTTGGGCAGAAAAGGAGCATCTTCACCACAAGGCAGGGGAGAAAACCAGAACCTTTTTTACCAGGACTCCTTTGCAGCAGGTAAATGAAATAGATTTTAATCTTCATTCTGGGGGGGGGGGGAGAGATTTTTCTGTAAGTTGAAACATGAAGGTCTCCCAAAATATAAGGGCTGTAATGAGCCAAGGGCAATGGGACAGTGAAAATTACGTCTGTGCAGAACCACACATCAGCACTGAAGCAGCAAGTACGTGTGGGGTAATGTACATGACTTCCCATTCCACTGCAGTAATTTAATTGGCATGACTGTGTTTTCTATAATACTTACACCCTTTAACCAGCCACTAACAATTCTTTTTCAACTGCAAACTGCAAAAGAATTGCAAGAAATTCTCTAAAAGAAACAAGCTGGTCTTTAGCCAAACTGCAGTTCGATTTATCCTCCCCTAAAATAACGCACCTGAACGGTCTCACTCTCACTATATGAAATTATATTCCTGATATGTACATTTTTATTCAGATAGATTTTCAGAATTTTAGTACTTTTAGAATATGGGCAGCACAAACTCCACCTCAATCGTTCCATCTTCCCAGTACTCTGGCATGAATAAATTTATTTTTAAATCACAGAACCACAGAACTGTTTGGGTTGGAAGGGACCTTTAAAACTCATCTGATTCCAAGCCCCTGCCATGGGCAGGGACACCTTCCACTACCCCAGCTTGCTCCAAGCCCTGCCCAACCTGGCCTTGGACACTTCCAGGGATGGGGAGTCCACAACCTCTGGGCCACCTGTGCCAGGGCCTTACCACCCTTATGGTAAAGAATTTTTTCTTAATATCGAATCTAAACCTGCCTTCCTTCGGCTCAAGGCCATTCCTTCTTGCCCTATCACTACATGCCCTTGTGAAAAATCCCTCTCCAGCCTTTCTGTAACGATATACTGGAAATGGAGTTGCATCCCTGTGATTAAATCCAACTTGGTGCCACGATGAACATCAGGAGGTCCCTCCCCTCCCCAGCCCACCTACACCACCAAGCCCATCACGGGCTGCAAGGAGAAATAATTCTTTCCAACTAAAAGACCTTGAATCGCTGCAAATGCCTGTCTGCAGCAGGCTCTGGTGCAGAATTTGCTGTACACAGTCTTTGTTTAGGGATTCAGTTTATCCAAGGACCTTCTTTGAACACAGAACTGCCTTCCCAGGCGCTCGCCTGACTCGCTGTTTACCGCAGGCACCCGTTTGTGTTTCTGGAATCGCCTCCCTCTCCCTCCTCCCCTCAAAGTGGATTCTTTGACTACACAGGGAGCTCAGGCTTTTAACTCTGAATCACACACGAGTCAGATGCCTGAAGGAGACCGTGCAAATACCCATCTGTCTGGTTAACAATTCTGTAAACAGCAATGGCACCATGAGAAGATTTCCACCCACTCTTCACTTGGAGGTTAAATTCGTCTCCTTTTCCCATTTGTGAGTTTTAGCTATAAAGTAAAAAGTTGATGTTGATTGAAGAAACTATTCCTCAGATATTCTGCACAAATGGTATTCATCTGTGCCTTAGGATGGTTCAAAGGAAACGTTTATGCATCCTAGATTAATTTATTAAATGAAATTTATGCAGCTTGTTGCCGATGACATGAAAAATTTAGAGCTTCTACTAACGTGCTCATTTGGCCTCCTTGCAAGAACAGACTGTATTTCAATTATCTTAGAGTACAGACAAAGAGGAGAGTAACAAAGCTTTTCACAAAGACTCTCTCCTCATAACTAAACCAGCATACTAAAAATGGATTGTGGATCTCTGAAAATAAATGGCCAGGTTAATGTACAGCTAAGAAATGCTTGGGACGTTGGTCTGTCAGAGGAACAGCAGATTTCAAAGAGAGCTTTGCAAGTGTTTCCTTCACTTGGGGGGTAACAGATTGGTAAAAGAGAAGCCAGAAAAACAGAAAATGAAGAACGAGGCCAGAAAGAAGGCTAGGATGGAAATGCAGTGGCAAGAACTCTTAACAGAGCAAGGGTATGGGGACAAAGCGAGCTGGAGGTTGAGCTTGTTATCTCTGTTAGTGTTAATTACTAAATTAATGTTTTGCCTGAGAGAACCTCACTCTTTTCTTTAAATTAACCTCACTAGAAAGTAATAAAAGACAAAAAGACCTACAGAATATTCTTCCTCTCCTCTCAATAACACTTCCCTCTGCTCCAGCACACCGCTCAAACAAGAACAGTGTCCCAGCAGCACCTCAGATATTGTCCTTGCTGCTGGCAGGTAACATTACAAGCATGCTTTTTTCGCTTTTAACCAGCTATTTTGCACTTCTTTACTCACTTTCTTTGTTATAAGAGGCATGTTTAAACTCAACCACACCTTCGTCTTGCTCCCAACCTAAAGGCGTTGTCTACTGACTTGTCTTTAGTATGATTTCAAAGTGATTTCATTAAATACCCAGGAAAACATTTCTGAAGGTGTCTCTTTCTTCCCTATTTGGATACACAGGACAAGATGACAACTGTAATTTCTTCACAACTTTTACAGAAGTCAGAACCCAACAATAAATGTCACAAGAAAGGATTTCCTGAGATACAGGGAGATTCTTCAGCTATCATGTAACAACTTTCCACTTTCCTATGGAAGCATGAATAATTATTTTTAAAGGGAATAAACACAGTTAAAGATGAACCAAACCAAAAGGATTATTTATCTATTTAGGTTGGCATCTAATCTCAGACAGTATGGCCATAACTCATCAGGTAACCCCATCCTGCTATCATAATAACTCATAATAACTCAACTGTTTCATTGTGTGTTCTCTCCCAGCTGGAAAATAAAATTTCCTAGGCTTTGGCTCTCTTACTAATCTTGCATCTCATTTATTTCACATTCACTCAGTCACTTCAGCAACTGTTTACAGCAAAAAATGGGTGTAACAGTGATCACAGTGATTATTAATGGTTTGGGGTTTTTTCAAAGGACAAGTTAATGTCATTTAAGCATTAGGATCACATTAAGTTCACTGAAAGTGTTCCATTCTCGACAGTTTATGAAAATCTGCTTGAAACAAAGGTGTGCATGTACTTGAGTGTGCTGGGGAATGTCCTGGCATGAAGTCCTGTCCCATCTCTGTCATGAAGCCACCACTCCTCACGAGAGACGTGCTCCCAGAAAGTGCTCAACTGACAAGGATATGGGAAAAAATCCCCCAGCAAATTCCCTAACTTTTCTGTCAAATTTACTAAAACCCATTACTGAAATGCCTGGGCACATGCACTTTCAAACATTTGGGCTTGTAGAAGATGAACTCATCAGAAACACTTCCCAGGTATTTTGAGTTAAATTGAAGATGTAATTAGAAAGTAGGGGGAAAAAAATGAAAAAAAAAAAAAAAAAGAAAAAGAAGAAAAAAGGGAGGGGGTGCAAAAAACCAAACAACCTTTCTTCCTGTGCTGACAGTGCCATAAAGCCCAACTACAGATACTGCAACCATTTCAAAGGCAGGAAAGGCTGAGGCCTTCACTGTGCTGTCCACTGGCTTTGAAGTGCCGAAAGCAGCTGCTCCCAGCAGATAGGAACTCTGGTGCTGCTGGAGTTATTTTTTTTTTTTTTCTTCAAAATATACTTTCAAATCTAACAGCTGCAAGTAGAACAAAGTTGAGGTAAAGTATATTTAAAGAAGAAAAAAAAAAAGCCACCAGTTTCTCTCTGAGAGCGTTCTCAGTGGATACTTCAAAAGCAAGTGGCACCGAATCAGATGAAGCTGGAACCAGGAGGGACACGTGACAGCTGAAACCAAATAGTGCAAGATCCAAAAGTTCCTTTTTGCTTTATTAATGGACTTGAGTGCATTTGAAAAGCTAACAAAGCATTAACTGCAGTGGGTTTTTTTCCAAATTATTTTTGAAGCAAAAGGCAAAGATAAATAAATCAGGTATCAGGTTATTATTTGTTGTAATAAATATCAGATAAATATCAATATATCAGTACGTCTAACCTGCAGGCAGAGCAATCTTTCAGCCCCACAATGAACAGTCCATGTTCACACCAATAATTGTTCTGAAATCGGTATTCAGGCAGAGTCCTGTGACATCAACCATTCAGATAAAGCAGAGAAGTGAAACCACTGCTCCAAGTGCCTACGCTTCCAAAATGTCTCTCAGATTGAAGAACTGGATAACATATCAGTTCATTTGGTTCTTTTTTACCAATCTGATTAAAATTATGGGCAAATGAATAGTGCCACTCACCATGACAGCCCAAAAAAAAAAAAGAATCTGTAGGGCAATTTCCCTTCCCTTTTTATGTCTAAATTTCATTTGACAATTAGATTCAGACACTTGAGGCAGAACATGTCAAAGCAATCACTACATTTCTCAGGTAGCTAAAATATCCAGGTTTTTGGTTGGGTGTCTATTTCCAACTGGAAGTCTGCTGGAGCCCTGCCAAAATGTATCCCCACTTCAAATTCAGTGCTCTATTTAAACATTTTAAATCAGTCTGCTCCTCGCCAAGTAACAACCAAAGAAATATGCAGTAAAACAAGGCAAGGAAAAGTCTGCTTTAAAAACGGCTTAGAAGTTCTGAGGCATAAATAGAGAGAAGTGCAGAGAAACAGAAGTTGGAAGTACTGAAAGGAAATTTTAAGAGTGGAAGAACTGAGCTCATCCTGCTCCGTGGTGGGGCTGGAGGGGCTTTGTGCCCTCCAGAACCTCGCCCCCAGTGATAACCCCCTGCAATCTGCAGGAAGGGGCAGTATTCTTCATGCTCACCAACTTTCAAGGAACATTCCAGATGAAGTTCAAAGAGAAATAAATTTTTTAAAAGGGCATAAACAGGATTCCACTGAAAATTCTTCTGAGGCTGTCATTGTTTAGCTGTTTAGGGCTGAAAGCCTTGGGTCCCAGTGATGTCTCATAAAGCTTAGCTGTTCTTTCTTACAGTAAAAGCAGCTATCCTAAATAAAATAAATGGCAAGCAGTAAACATCTCAGTGAAAAATGTTTTCACTGATGTTTACCACAATATCAATGTTGTTACAGAATAGATTCACCAAAAAAAATTTAATTCCCATATCAATCTCTTGCTTTGTGGGGTTTTTTGACACAGTCTTCAGAAGGTTTGAATATAAGAAGATACATAAAACTAAACCATGACAATTTGAGACATTATCATTTGCCTTTAGTGTGCAAAGTCAGCTGAGTACTGGCTGAAAATTTTATCTATGGCTTGCTGGATGTTACCATGGATGGCAAAAGAAAATTACCATTTGTAGGTAGGAACAGGAATGTTGTAACTCCTGATACACTGCAGGTTAGCATTTACTTTTACAGATTAAAATCTGGGATGGGAAACGGGAACAAAATCCTTGATTAAACGCTTACTTTGGACTTTTAAGATGCACTACAAATTATGAGAACTGTAAAGAAAAAAGTGAGCCAACCACATCACTAAAATGATGTGAAAATACGATTAAATAAAAAATTCCAGTTAAAGGCAGATGTCCAGCTGCCCCTGACACTCCCATCACCCTCCTTTCAGCATGTCCCTGACACACCAAACTGCCTCACCTTTCCTGCACAAATCCCCAATATCTCTGACTGTTTCTGAATCCCTAAATGCAGGAATCATCATAAATAACATGCCCCAGTTAAGCTGAACACCTGTGAGATGTCCCTCACCCTCCCAGAGGCGAGTATGTCACCTCTGTCAGGTGGCAGCACAAGCGGTGACGTTGACAGTTCTGAGCGAGGACAGGGAAAATGCTTTGATCTGACCCAACAAACTCCCTTCTGTTCCAAGAGGCACGCACAAAACACACCATTGTTCCTCCCCAGCACAGAGCAGGGGTCTCTCAACACCTACCAAAGTGATCTTGTTCTTTAATTCCCTGAAAAAGCCCTTTCCAGATGGACCAGAGCAGGCCTGGCACCAAAGCCAACCGCAGCATTTCATCCTCTCACAGCACAGGAGATAAACAGAGATGAAACCACATTTCCCTGCTGGAAATGCAAGCTTAGATCCACACAAGAACGGTGATAAGAGAGAACTTTTATGGATTAACCACCTCATCCCTACAAAGTACTAAAAACCCCCTTTCAATCCATCAGCAGGTGTTACCAACAAAGGCCACTTTAGTTTGTGACCAAGTCCCAGCTCACACCAGTGTCTGGTGCTGCAGCTCCTTAGCTCCCAAGTCTGTATCATGCAATAATTTCTCTACTTCTGCTTTTTTCCCCCCTTTACACTTCACAGCACTACTGCACAAAACTTTCTTGTCTCCACCCAAACGTTTCCTGAGTGTTTCCCAACCCTGAAATTACATTACAAAGAAGAAAATCAGGATCAGTGGGCCAAAACAAGCATTCGTACCGAACACTCCCCGTGTCAAAAACGATTAAAAGAATAAAATGCTGTTTCTTGACAAGAAGAGAAACAGATAATGCATTAAGTAATTGAATCTGGTGATTATGAAAATAGGTGTTGCCACCTGTAAGCCTGGGAAACAATTTGAAAGAGTCGGAGGTACAAAGGATTGTGAAAAGGAAACAAAAAGTATTTTCTGGGTAGGTTGTCCCCTCTCCATCCCCACCACAAAACCCTGCGCACCTATAAATACCTATAGGTTTTTATACCTCTATACCTATAAATCGTGTTTTTACAGGAAGGACAGCAGCACACAGTGACCAATAGCTGCAGGAAGGGGTGTTTTCTCCCCTCCACCTGGAGGACTAAAGCAACTGACCTGTTCTTCATATCTTTTCTTGATCTCATCCAACTGCCAGGAGAATTCTTGGGCTTGCTTTTCCCGGAGCAATTTTGATTTCCTTAGATCTGCTTCAACCTCTGCTATCTACATGGGAAAAGAAAGGGAATATTTAATTTTTTTTCTCTTTTACAGGCACAGCTTGAAATGTTCTGACATTTCTACAGTTGTTTGTAAACCATCAAAGAGGAGAATATCACTTGTTGGGAATGATAACAACACCATTAGTATGTGGTGAAAATGAATATTCAGTCTCTACAGGATTATTAGTTACTCAAGGACATAGTGATCACTGTTATGCCACTCCCTAATTATAAAGGATTGGCTCATTTTTCCACTCAACAGTGCTGAATATCCCGTCGAAATTAAGTGAATATTTTCTCTAGACATATTTAAGACTCAAGTATATTTCGCTTAAAAATACACCGCCTGTGGAAATTCAAGGGAAATCATGTGTGAGTCAGAGCATAAACTACACATTTAAAGCAAGTTTACATTAAATCAGAAAATAACTTTAAATAACTTAAAAGAGAATTATTTGGCTGCAAGTTAAGTCCTCTGAAGATAGTCATCGCCTATGAATAATGAGCCCCACAGATTCCAGCACGCAGCATCAAGGAAGCAATTTCACAACTCAATTAACAAAGGCTTTTGTATCAAAAGCACAACTGTTAGCTGTACATCAGGCATGTTTCCAAGGGAATATATATAAATATATATGTGTAACTGTGCTGCAGTGCACACTCATCGATGTCTTTCACATCTAGATCCCAACATAAGCAGTGAATAAACCGCGTCCTGAAAAAGAGAAAAGAGGTGGAGGGGTTTGAAGGACCACAAGCCCATCTGCTCCACAAAAAGAAGAAATCCATGAATTTCTGAACCACAAGCCAAAATCCTGCTTGGCCTAAGGGAGTGCTCAGTGTTCAACAGATGTCTGTGCCAATTGGCCTGGACATCACTCCCCAGCCAGGAAGGAGGAGAAAAGGCAGCACTAGGAGTGGGAAAAGCATTTTATTGCAGACTATTCCAGCAGGAAAGGAACGGACTGGAGTACGAGCAGTTGGCTAAATAGAAAGTAGAAAAAGAGAGCAGGGAGGAAGCAGCTCCTGAGCCTCATTGCTACTATGTGCCATTAAGAAAAGGGATTGCAATCAATGTTTTGTGAATAATTTTCTTCCGGCTCCAAACTTACACAAGTTAAATGTCCGTGGCCATATTTTACTCAAGTCAGTAAAACTCAGAAAAATAACAGACCTTGTTTCTGCACTAAAGCAGTTCTTTTTTTAAGAGAATAAAAATGTTCTAAAAAGTGAAATAGTAAAAACATATGCAAAGATGCTTTAAACCGACTGGCTTCTGCAGTTTATTCATTAGGTCACAATTCATCTATTTTCAACAACTGCAACAAAGGCTCTTGATCATTATTTGCCAAACCCAGGAAGCCCCAGATCCACAGTACCATGACATAGTTTCTGTATTGTTTCTTTTTCTTTTCAGTTACTACTGGAAAAAATGCAGATCTTGCAGTTAAACATGTGCCACCCACCCACCAGTGGACATCAGGTGACTCTTAATAATCACAAGCTTGACAAAATAGGAAGCAGATGGCAAAATAAATGATATTATCATAGAGCCAAACTAAAGAATCAAATATTAATTGCAACAACTGAAAATGACCCCATCCTACTCATCTCCATAATTAAACTTTATCTCACACCAAAAACGGGTTTAAAGCCCGGTATTCCTAATGCAGATAAAAGGACAGTGTTGCTATGGCTACTGCAGTTGTTTTGCAAGTAATGCATCCCACCTCACCCCAAAACACAGAAATTTCCAGTGTGTTCAGTGTACTGGGGATTTATCTAAGAGCATGTGGATGCAGAGGAATGAGAAAGGCCAAAGCCACGAAGAGAGAGCTTCAGCAGGGTTCCTTTGATGTACTTCCTTGGACCTCGATTCCTGTAGAATAGAACCACTCAACTGTACAATATCGTTTAATTTTTCTAAATTTTAGCACCCAAGCAGGGAAAGAGCAAACCTCTGGCTCATTCATGGAGTACAGCAAAATTGATTTCCAAAATTTCCCAGAATGCAGCAATATTCTGAAAGAAATTTACTGTCATTTTAAAATTACGGTTGACTGTGTTTTCCAAATTCTTTTGCACTTTCTTATGTTTTGGGTTCATTTTATTTGCAGAAGGTTTTTTAAATGAATGAAAGTATTATTAGCCTTTCTAGAATTAGACAACATTCCTTTTGGAGCAGAACTAGCACATTATTTTAAGTCATCATGAAGAAATTGCAGGAGGGTCACACAGTACAGAAAATGTCAGATTAAAATTGTAGGATTTGTTGTATTGCCCTTGTGGGTCTGGTTTGCTGAACACATCTTGCTTTTATAAGTTTGTTCTTGCTTTCTTTAGAATTTCCCAATTCTATTATTTGCTGTTTGGGTCTTAAAAATACCAGCAGTGAAGATTTTCAAAAACCTTTGAGAACAACGAAGAGGGAATTTCCTCAGTCCTAAGACAGCACTCTCAGCCACCCATTCCAGTCCCAGCCTGCAGCACCCTCCTGTCAGCAGCGAGGTTTGGTCAAGGCAGGTGAGGTTGGAACTTGTAATCCAGAATTACAAGCTGGAGTTCTGTCTGGAGATCTCAACCACGTGAGGAGTGAAGGAAATATCCCTTCTCTCCTCCTCTTTTTGATCACCCGTTGCTTGTCCCTCATTTCACACCTTGGGCTGCTTTTATAAACTCCCAGGAGAACAGTTTAACTACTGTTTGCTCCATAAGAAATTTAAGCCACTAAAATCCTTGATTTTCAGGGACAGAAAAGTGGATTTTTTCCATCCTCTGCACATGACTGCCAGCAGCCACCATGGCTCTGGCCCTGTTTGGGCTCAAACTGATTACAGGAGCTCATTAATGGAAGACAGAGTCGCTGGGAAAAGAGTAGGAAGAGACACATTTAAGTGGGAAATGACAAGCGTTGTCCCATAGGGTGTATAAACTAACACTTTATACTCTCACTCCTGAAAAATCCCTAATCAGTATCATAACTGCAGATATCTTTGTAACAATGACAATTCTGGCTTTGTCAGAAAGATGAAACACCCGCCACCATCCCTTTCTGACTCGCTGCAAAGACACTACATTGTGAAAGATTTTGATGTAGCACTCTCAAGTGGAGCATGTTTCTGGCATTATAAGATCAGAATCCGCTATCCCACTGCGCCAGAGTTTCAGAAAGGCTGGCATTGTGACCTCCTCACCCGCTGTTTCATTTCAGCAGAGTCTTTCTCTGAGTTCAGCTCCACCTGCCGCTTAAACTCCTCCAGGGCAGCGCCTGCCTGCTGGGCCTGCAGCCTCTGTACCTCCGTCACCCGCCTCAGCTGCTCCTCCTTCTCCCTAGAAAGTCACAGAAAATTTTCAGAGTTCAAGTATCAAATAAAAGAACAAGTGTGCTGGTGTAAAAGAGAGGCCTTTAACCCGATCAGTTTAAAATAGTATTCAGATTCCAATTTCCTGTCCCAGCTTCTGCCCAACTTCCCTTTGCAGGGCTTTGAAGAAGGCGATGGAAGGCTGGAGTTATTTTCGCTTTCTCCGATTGAATTTCACACGCCCAAACACGGTGGCCACAGCTCACAACAAAACCTCCACCTTCAAAGGCTCTCTTCACTTCAATGGCCCTCTACCCACTGTAGAACCCCCTTTATTAATCTCATCTAATGAATAAAATTTAACAATAGCAACAATAAATAAATAATTACAAAATTGGATTTCATTGAATTAGATTTAACACCCTCCCCCCCCAGTTCTTAAACAAACTCTTTTTTACCATTATTGCCTTTCGAGATTAAAAAAAAAACAAACAACAAACCAAACCAGAAAATTATCCCAGTGCCATCTTTGCTCAGACAAGGTGCAGGATTATTCCCTGCTTGTCATAAATCAAAATGCAAAGCAGGGTAATGCGTGACACGTGGTTCTTTCTTAATCTATTAAAAAGCCATAATGCTGTGATGTCTATTCAGCCTTTACAGTAATGACAGATGTTAAACCTCTGTGCAAAGATATTTCATATCAACAGCCTACACTATTGGACATATTAAACCTGATACATCTATAGAAATCAGGCTGGGTTACTTCAGACTGGATGGTAGATCAATAGTAACATTGCTGTAATACTTCATGTACATTCACATATATGAAAAGATACAGATGAAAAGATAGAGACATTCACCATATCGACACAAAACAGAGAAATTCAAAAAACAACACACAAAAATGCAGGTAACTTATAAAGATTTCAGAAATTCGGATGCGAGTCCTCAAATATTACGAACTTTTATTAACTTGAAACTGGTTTTGTTCTTTGCTTTTTGTGACACGCTCCCACTCCCACAGGTCAGCAGAGCTGCCTGACTTTGCGTTCAGACGCTGGAGAACACGATGGTGGCCTTGAGGGACAAAGCTGGCTCCACCCATGGCTTGTAACAGAAGACACATTCAAACAGACCTGGGGCTGACATTTTCATTTTCCAGGCAGAGGAAGTAGCTCAACGATAAATTTCCCATTTTGACAGAAATTATTTCCATATAAAACAAAGAATCTGACACATAGGAGAGGGAAAAGCCCAGCTAATTCATCTCGTCTGTCACCTTGCCAGCACTGGAGGAGCTGCTGCAGCACTGAGCGAGCCTTTCAGAAAGGTCAGGAAGCTGCCAAGCCCAAAGTTACAGTATTCACATCCTCTTCTGTGGTTTGCAGACCAGGCTTTGACAATAGGACAAAGAACATAATCCTGCATCTTCACAAAGAGGCTGTTTGCAGTGCAGGAGAGCAGGGTAATTCCATTAGCAAAGAGATCAAAGAAATGCCACAAGCCCTGAGTCAGTACATTGCTGTTTACTTCTAGAGGTTTTTTTCATGATGCATATTTAAAAAAAAAAAGATTTTATTTTGGTGCCTCACTCACAGCTGATGGAATAATTGAGAAGATGGAGACTGCTCCTCTCCTTACATAAAATGGGAAATACTTTTCTTCCCCAGCAGAAACTGGAGGAAAATGGACCAAAATCCTGTATCACAGTTTTGGGGTTTTGGTTTTGTGTTCTTAGAAGACCTGTGCAAATTATCTTCAAATTTGCTAGAGAGCATCCATCACCCTCCATATATGCTTTATTTCTACAGCCTCATGGATTCCATTTCCTACACTCCTTTGAGGGGGAAGCACATCTGGGTTAATCTAAGGCACCACATTCCCCACTCATTCATGAGACAATAAAAATTACACGACAAAAAACCAGCACTACCAAAATCAACATTTCTTTCCCCATCTAAACTCAGACGGCAAAATACCATTTAGGATTTCAATTCATCCCACAGAGGATCCAAAAGATCCAAACTCCAAGTACAAAACTCCTCCACCATTCCTCAGAATGGGCACACCAAACTGTCTGATGGGTCAGTTATCCATCTGCTCCTGCCGTTTGGCTCAGTTATCCCCCCAAATCCCACATTCCAGGGAGCTGCTGAATACAGATATTTTCAATTTTACAGCTGCTTGACACCGGATTACATTACGCACATCACTCCCCTCTCCCACAACAAAATCTGCCTCAGAAAGAAGAATGTGCGAGAGTTCTGCCCACATTTGTTACCTTGGAGAGGGGAAAACGTCCACTTCTCCTCCCAAAGATCCATAATTCAGCTATGGGCCCCGGATAACAAATCTCTCTCCCTGCAAAACACACCTAAGAATTCCACTCCCCACTGGAAGCAAAACCAAAAATCGAAGCTTATTCAAACTCATCCAACACTGCCAAGTGTCACGAGACACTGGGACAACAGCTTTGGTGCAGTCAAATGGACACACAACAAATCTAAACAAAAAAAGGACAAGATATCAGTCCTCATGCTCTTGGTGAGGCCCCAAATTTATGCATCTTCTTCCTTAGGAAGGCATTTTTATTTGGAAATATTATGATGTAAACTTTTAAGAATGTGGTTTTATGCACCTTCCTTTCTTTTAAGGGCTTAATCCCATGAATAAATGCAACATCTCATTATAAGCAGGAAAAACCCTTCATTTTTAAGGATGTGGGAGCCAGCGCTCTCTATTTTTTTGTGCCGTTCAGATTTGTACAGAAGCTTAGAAAACCTGTACAACAATGGCCCTCGGTTCACAAATATAAGAAAAGCTTCACTTTTTTTCCCAAGACAGCGAGCAATGTGCCTTGCATGAAGCACTAAAATATTCACTTTGAAGATTATTTTTTTCAGTTGGACTAGTTGTGGGGCCCAATACAATACAATTACATCACTCAAATCCCCTAAAGCTCAGCCGGCCTGAATATAAAACCAGGGTGAATTTACTCTTTGCCCCCAATTTAAAAAGCAGCAAACTCCTTTTGTTTCAGTGTATAAAGGACACGGCAACGGAATTAGGAGTCGTACGTGGCACAAACCATCTCAGGGAAAGTTGACTGTGAAGTCCAGAATTTCAATTTCAGAAATCAGCACCCTGAAGTGCGCTGATAAATGGGAAATACAAACATCTTATGTGCCTCCTCTTCGCGCTTCATCATAAATATTTGTCTTGCTCTGTAAAATGTCTTCCAAGAGGTAACAACGAAATGCAGAGAGACTTCACAGCACTGCACTAACAAAACACAGGGCAATTAAGAGGTTATCAGGGAAGGTTAATTAAATTTGGGATGTCCCTGCAAATGTTGGATGAATCAACACCTTCCTGAAGGGCTCCCACCATTCCCTGAACAACAGCAAGGGCTCACCAACAGCACAAGGAGCAGCAGATGCACCTGGCTGGGTCTCAGCCTCGGCAACAAATTAAAACCCTTTGGACACGAAGGGCCAGCACACACTGAACACATGTGGGACCGAGAGTTTCACATCCCAGGAGCAAACCCACACCCAAGCTCCCTGTGTGTCGTTCAGAGAGAATTTCAGTGACATGGAAAATAGTAATAGACTGAAACTCCTCATATTTTCTTCTAAAATTGTACCAGGCTTTCATTCACAAACAGGCAAATTCTTCCCCAGGTTTTCAAAACCTGCTGGATGCACAGCCCATTGAATCCCAGCTGCACTGGAGAACAGAAGCAGAGCAAGGAATTTCTATAAGGACATATTTTGCCACTGAATAACCTTCTGAAACGTAAATTCTGATGGGCTCCACAAGAGGGAGAGGCTCCAGCCCGTGTCTAAGTCTCTCCCAGGTTGTTATGACTCCGGGTTTATGCCTGGAGATAAACATGAATCCCAGAACATCTCGAGTTGGAAGGGACTCACACTGAGTTCAACTCCCCACTTGTCACAGGGCTACTTAAAATTAAATCCTGTGACTGAGAGCAGGCTGAGGTATGGGAAAAGCAGAGTCATGGCTGAGCCTGCAGCCCCACTGATGATGCTGAGATCCTGCTGGGAAAGGCCAGGCTGTCCTGCCATTCCCACATTACACGTACTCTAACACTGTGTATTCAGATTTGCTGTTCTCACACAAGTCTTTGCCCATTCCTTCCTCTTTTTCCTAAATATTACTACTTCCGAGGGAAAATTGCTTTGTTCCTCACCAAACTGCCAACTATTCACTTGTTGGAAGGCAGCTGAAGAAGGGTATTGTTGTTTCTGCACGGCCTTTTTTATTTAATGGCAAAATAAATAAAAAATTGACTCTCACTAATATGTGCTGAAACAAAATCAGTTATTACCATTCATATAATTTGCTTAGATTTAAAAAAACCCCTTAAAAACCCCCTATATAAACACATTTCCAAAGGAGAGCACAATTCCTTTCATAATCACAGCAAACTGTGCAGCTGGAAACACAAGCTGCACCAAAACACACCCAAATTTCCCATGCAAACCAAAATTCAGGAATTTCACCTTGGTATCTTCAGTGTCTACAGCTATGAGGACCCATCCAGTGTACAGACACATACATTAGACTTTCCATGGGGAAATTTAAGCAGAGCCACCATCCTCCTCCTGATCCCAGAGAGTCCCTCACACAGAGATGCTCTGGTAACTGCCAGGACTCCACAAAATTCCAGCAGTTTAATTAATTAATTAAATTCATAGCCAAACACTAGAATGCTACCGCTTTTTAGTGCCACAACCTGTAACAAACCACTCCCTGCATCACCCCTCTGACTTAACTTCTAGCATGCAGATATTCCACTACATAAATAGTGTATTCAGGCCTAAAACACTACAGATCTGAAAAGTAAGGGGTTAATGGGTTAATTGTTACAGAACAACGTAGCAATGCCAACTCTGCGATATACACAAATCAATTTTGCTTTTCCTGCTCTGTTTTTAACACAGAGTGATAGCTCAGTAACAGCTTTGGGCTTCACTGCACCCACCCCAGCTGTGGCTGGAGCATCCCTCTGCACGGGCTGGGAATCCCACAAACAGCGAGGAACAAGCAGGGCTCTCCGACCATGCCAGCCCCAAACATATGGAATGTGTGCACAACACTTCTTCTTTTTGGTGTGGAGAGGAAGAGAGACAGTGTGAAGTCATTCAAGCGGAATGATAACTAAACCAAAGCCAGATCAAAGGAGCGAAGAAGAAAGACTGAAATGTGAAGCTGAAATATTTATTGCCTTCAAAACATCATCCCTATCCTGTCCCTGGGCACTTTAATATTTCGGAGTTGTTAGAAAGCATTCTAACTTGTTTCATCATTTCAAAGAATTAAAGCCAAAAACATAAAGCCAAGAAATAAATATGAAGTGTTCCCCAATTATAAGAATGAGCTTGTCTTTATGAGAAAAAGCACAAATCCACTTATAAATTGTTTACAGTTTGCATAATTTGAGATGTAAACATCAAAAAGCCGGTCTGCATTCCTTCAAGCAAGCTCCAGCAATGGAGGATATTTACAATACAATTATTGTTTTAAACTATATACTTATGTTTTAAATAAATCATGAGATAATATTAACAAACTAAATCACTCCTTAAAGCCATTAATGAATTCAGAGCAAATAATACTCCACGTGTGCAGTATCACACTGAAATAAGAATAATGCATTACATTCCAAATTAATGGCTCACAAATTAAGTAGACATTGGTTAAACACACTAATAATTATTATAACTGTTTCTCATTACAATAACGACAGGGCACTGTTGTGCTAGGTGCCGCGCAAACAGAGTAAAACAGCAACTGCCAAATGATGAATGTGATGTGGGTTCAAAGGCTGGGCAAGTGTTGTAAATGTGGCTGGAAAGGAAAACCTGGTAATTTTGCTCCAGACTGCAGAAACTGTCTCCGAGATTTAGATCCACCACACATACGAAAGAGCACAGAGGCTCAGTTATCAAGGGAGGAGGATTAGAACAGAGATTAAATAGTCACGGCTTTCCCATGCTGAGACCACAGCTAAACCCCAGCAAGGACAACACAGAGGGGAGAATTAGAGAGACAGGTGTAGATAATGCCTTAGAAAAGGAGAGACAAGTCTGTAATTAAAAGGTGGCCCAGAAAGCCAGCACAGACAGCAAAGAGATTCATGAGGTACCCAAAGAAGAGGAGCAGAGGAGGCAAAGATGGAGATCAGAGAACAGCGCTGTGGCACTGAGAGCTGGGGGGCGAATAAAATAAACCATCCAAGGACAAACTATGTGAGAAATCACCAGGCACAAGACAGAGCCAGGCAAGGAAAATCACTTAACACTAACAAAGCACAGCCCAGGGTGTGTGAAGAGAGACAGAGCCAACAGTGGTTGGCAAACCAAAGATGCTGAGGGTGAACTGCCAGGATTAAGACTGTTAAGGAGGTACAAGGGTTCAGAATCCATCCTGTCATTCTGCTGACTTAAGGTGACTATTGTTTTGGTCAAAATAATTGGTTAGCTCAGGATTCAGAGTAGTAATATTCATGTTGCTGTAGATAATAAAGACATTTAATTCTGGGGAACCATGAGTGTCTAGTTGGCTCATTGGTTTCCTCTTTCCAAGAGGACATGGATTGGCACAATCTTCTTTTCCTTAGAAGTACTGTTTGAATTAGCAACTTCAACTCCTCCATGAAGGCGTTTGTATTGTTGCCAAAGCTGAAGGAAAGTTGTACAAAATACATTAGAAGTTTAAGCAAAATTAAGATTATCAAATGTAATTGAAGTAGAATGATCACAGTCATCGAGCAACAACAAGGAACAAAGTTTTTCCTTGTACTCTTTTGTAGATGGTTTCTAAGTGACCCAAAGGAAGTGACAGCCTGAAAGATGCCATGTTTTTTAACAAACAGTAATTGAATTCACTCTTCTGTACAACTTCCTTTAGCAAACTGAAAGCTTTTCTCATTTCATCAATGTTTTTGGGCATTGTATAATCTTGAAATGAGAAAAGAAATAAGAAAGCTGAAAAACACACTGATGTGAGAGGGAAGCCTGTGGAGTAACAAGGGAACAATTCTGCCATTAGCGTTGATCATTTGTGTATTCATTGAGTCAATGCGACCGTGATAATCCTTAACTGTATTAATTATTAGAATAGCAATTTACAGCAATTAATGAGGTGCTACAGCATGATACAGCAATGCTCTTCAGCTCACGAGGCAATACTTTTCACTTCATAAGCTGTGTGCCATATCAAACCAGTTTCACAGTTGTTATCACTAAAAGACGCCATGTGATATCTCTATAACCATCTTGAGGGACGTAACAGTCCCAGAGCCAAGGATTAAAAATCAACTGTTACTTTTTTTTTTTGGTACAACCGGGGCCTTCCTTTCAATACATATTTCATTATTGCCAGTAGGTCTCCAGAGAAACGGGGGGAAAGAAAAGGAAAGGCTGTAAATAGTTAATAGAACACTTTATTTTTGCTTTTAAGTGAGACTATTAAACAAAGCTACCACATTTTTGAGCCCTCTGTTCATGCTCCACGTTGTGGCCCCTAGAGTGAGGGTTAGGGAATGTTTACAATATGCTGGAAACTTTGACTGGATTTGCTCTAAAAGGTTTCAGATGCTCAAGCACAGCACCAAGTGGAGAACAGCTGCTTGGTTTTCCACTGATTCTTAGAGGAGAAAAAAAAAAAAACAACCCAAACCAAAACGCACCCTACCCAAAAAACACACAGAGTTTTAAAGAGCAAAACTATATCTCAACTCCTCAGCCACATCACATCACTGCTGTTTTTAAATCGGACGTGGCTTTCTTCATCATATTGCAACTGCTGTAACGAGGCAACCCTCAACGTTTTAATAAAAGATAATGATGAACACAATGAACACGAGTGTAAACTCTTAACGGCGCTCTTTTATTGCAACACTTGGAATTAAAGACAATGCCTGCTCATATTCCTTTAATTATTTCCGGCTTTAAATAGTAATAGCTTTTCCATTCTGACAAGAATTCTCTCCACACACAAATACTTCATTTTCAAGGAAAAATGGAATTAACTGCAGGAAAACAGCTACACTTAGGCAATTACCCTGAAAATATTAACAACAACAACGGGCAATTATTCAGAATTGAGATTCAACTTAGAGGAGCAAGAAAGGAAAAAAGAAAGAAAAAATTAACTTGTGGTTAAAGCTATCACTCCCTTTATTTATTTATCATTGCATTGATGATTCTCAGGCTGCTGTGTTTTGCTGTGTGCAGTGGCATTTCTGACGCACACCACTCCAAGAAGCCCATACAAGAGGATTTGAAGGAGCAGCTGTTTAAATATAAAGTTCTCAAAGGGCTTGGTAGAATCAAATTCTCAAGATCCACTGTAAATCACAGCTTTTTTTTCTCCAAATGTAATTTCTGTATATTTTGAAAAGGCTAAATTTTATTCCTTTTCAAAATGTTGGGATCTAACAATTATGCAAATGTAAATTGCAAACAAATTAAACTATTTCCACTGCTATTTCTTCTAGCTCCTTCTGCCAGGTCTCTTCACATGTTTATTTTTCCTTGCCTTCATCTTTTTCCCTCTTTACTGGGTCAGCAGCAGACTGTTCACCATTTATTTCTCTCAAATCTATGTCCCCTCACTTCTTTTACACTGTTCCTTTTGTGGTATTACAGAGAGAAGAAAAATTAAATAAACACCATGGGAATTTTGCAAGATATAAGCCATCTTAAGGACTAGAAGACCCTTACGTAAGACCTCCTGTGCTAAAGTTTGATGCATTTTTAGGTATTTCTGAATAAAGCTAGAAGAGCTTTTCAGATCAAACAAGCCCAAGTCTTCTCTTTGTGCATCAAAGAGAGCCATACAATGAAAAATGAGTCATTACTCAGCCACGGCTGTAGGAAAAGATTCTGCAAAGGACAACCTCACCCTCTGCCCATTTTTGCCTTGGCCCCTTTTCACCAGTGCAGGTGAACTGGGAAACCCCAGGCAGAACCAGCAGCTGTTGGAGGAGGCCAGGCAGGCTCAGAACAGCAAAACCTTAACAAAATACTCAGGGTGATGCCTGAAGTTTTCTCTTCCCTGTATTCCAGGTCCTGTGCTGCCCAGGGGTGCAGCTCTGAGCTCACAGTCAGTGTCACTCAGCTCTGCACACAGCAGGGACACAAAACAAATCCTTTCCCAAAGGGACACCAAGGACAACTTTCAGCCCCAAAGCACAAACAAGGCTGGCTGGAGGGAGGAACAAGAAGGATGGGACCTCACAGCCTGCAGCTGCCATTGGACAATTCAACCCCAAGGTGCAAATGGACCAAAACTCATCCAAGTGTCACACCTGGTGACCCTTTGTCCATTTGGGGACAATTCTTAGTCCACCCTGGGTGCAGCCCTGGCCAGGCCCTGTCCTGCCCAAGGTGCACCCTAAAAGCCTTTCAATAAATACCTACTTCATTCTCTAGCTCCAGCTCCCACTGCACCAGAGCCCAGAGCACACAGGGACCTTGTGGAAATCAAAACACGAGAAGATGAGAATTTACTGACCCTCGGCGGCGCTGCTGCCCAGGCATTCCCTGTCACAGCCTGAGGCTCCAGGACAGTGCTAATTTCATTTTAACTTCTGCTTTTAGCAAGGCTGATATCAAAGCCACCCTCTGAAGGCTTTACAGGTAACAATACCAAGTTTAAAACCACAGGAGAAGCCTGAGAATAGCTCCAGCTCCATGGATCTGGCTCAATGGCAGGTAAGGAATGACGCAGAATAACCAAACGACTGGTAAAGCACACCAGGAGATGGCAAGTGAAGCTTTTTGAACCTAAAGAAATGACTGAGGTTTCAAGAAGAATAACTGGTACTAACAAAGAAGTATTCCCTTCCTTAAAGAGCATTTTTTTCACCTTGATTTAGGAAATACGAGTGCAAACACATTTTTTCAGGTATTTTCTGTGAGGCAAAACCTTGTAGCAGAAATAACTGCAACACATAAAACCTGAAATTTAAAATATAAGTGAATACCACTGAACACCTGACAAAATCCCTGGAAATTGCAGCCCAGCATGGGGAAGCACAGAGCATTGCTCTCACACCGGAATAACGAAAAGCAGTGGGAAAAGCATTTTTAAGTCTGCAGTGAGGAAACTCCATGGCACCAAATCCAATGAGAAATCAGCTTCTTCTCCTTGACTCCCACGCCAGAAACCACGTGCATGTACACAAGGATATATGAGAGAAGAAAGGTAAATTGTTTTCGTTTCTGCATTTTACTGAACACCTGCAGGCACCACCTTCACACCACACCGTGATTGGAAAGATTTGGTTTGCCACCTAAACCCAACCCCAAAATACTGTGAGAACTGTCTGTGTGTGCTTTAAAAACCACTGTGAAAACTACTGGGAAAATCTGCTAGTAGACAGAAGTGGCTTTCCTGGCCTCTTGAAAGTTTAGCAGCTTAGCCCCTCTTTCTTCCCCAGAATTTTAAACAAGTTCAGACAAGGGGTAGAGAAGCCATGGAAAAAAAGAGGTGTTGGTAATTCCTAATGTAAACAAATAATTTTATTAAGTGAGTCAGAATGAAGCAGCTGCTCAGCATTTGCTCTGTATCATCCCCACTTGCAGAGTGCTGAGATTTGGCTCCATAGACAGACTTGGGAAAAAAAAAGAAGGCAAAGAGTGAGAGGGAGAAGGTTGTGGAGCACTGGAGTGGAGATGTGCGGGCATTCCTTGATGCTGCAGTGTTTAACTACAGCATCTGCACCTGTACAGGGGGAGTTTCACTTCATTTCATTTCATGTCATTTCATTTCATTTCATTTCATTTCATTTCATTTCATTTCATTTCATTTCATTTCATTTCTCCTAATGTAACTTCTTAAAATTTGTTTCCTTCACACACTACAGAACTGAGGAACAAGAATGCAGGGAATCTGTACCTCAGGAGCACATGAAAATGTTCTTTGTGTATGAGGCAAGCCAAACAAAAAGCATTAAATCAGATCCCATCATTATCTCCAGCAGGAGAACTGTCACAACCTTTCCCCTGAAGAAATCACCGTGGTTTGCATTTCCCATGAGGGTGACACATGATCACAGCCTCAAACTACTCAGGATGTTTATAATCTAGCCCAAAATCTCTCAGTCTCAAGACTGACCAGCTTTATGTGTCTATGCAGCCTCAAAGGTGTTATCCCTGTCACTGGAAGCGTCCCAGGCCAGGCTGGACAGGGCTTGGAGCACCCTGGGATAGGGAAAGGTGTCCCTGGCCATGGCAGGGGTGGAACGGGATGGGTTTTAAGGTCCCTCCCACCCCAAACCATTCCGGGGATTCTGTCATGACTCCAGAATGCAAGTGTCAAACCCAAATCACCTCCAAACTGAGCTGGTGTTATGGTTGTAATCTTTCATTTGCTGTATATTTCCCTACAGCAAATGTATATTCTTCCTGGTAAATTTAAAGTATCGAACAATCTGCTACCAAAATGTGAGCAGAGGCAAAATAAATATACCGAATGAATAAACATCCAAATTCCACAGAACAAGACAAGAGATGGTGCTGAGAGCTGTTTAACAATATCGTATAAAGTCTTTCTCTTCCATGCAATCTCTTCAGCTGCAAATGGGTACAGATTTTTTTTTTCCTCATTTATTTTCTGTTTCATTCTGCTCAGTTTGTACTGTGACAAATTATATACCTCTATTTCCTGCTCCTCACTGTGAGAGATAAGAACAGCAGAGATTCAGCCTATTTGCAACCCACTCTCATGACACATTTTCTGCAACCAAACCACAGGGATTAGAGAAACAACCTTTCCCCCCAAGTAATTACAGAGAAGCTTTTCAAGAAAACTTTGTTCTTATAGAAATGCCATTTAAAGGACATTCTAGAAAAGCCCTCGCAGCACTTCTCAGAGTGACTTTTGCTATTAGGCACTGCCTGTGACATGCACTGCAGAAGTAAATATAAATTTTATATCTACAAGTCACCACCTCGAGTCAGGAGTGTTGGAGCAATTCTTTTGCAAAAGGTTTGCTTTTGACAGATATTTCTACCATGAACTTCAGAAGAAGGAAAAAACCTTCTGTAAACTATGTAAACCCATATTCTGTATTGAAACTGTGGCAATACTATTTTTTTTTTATTATTTTTGAAGTGAAAGATACTTTCAGCAATGTGGATTTTACTGTTCCACACACTGTCTCAAATCACTTTCATTTTGCATCCGTGTGGATACGTTTGAACCAGCAGCAGCACGGTTTGCTGTCACAGCACTGGAAAAATAATGATAATAATAATAACAAAAATCCCCTTAAATGCCTGCCACTTCCCTTTCCATGTGCTTGCAGCTCAGCAACTACTCAAGATTTAATCCTGTGGCCATTTCAGAATCAGTGTGCACTCAGATCAAAGTAGTTCATGAGAAATCACTGATGCACCTACTGGGTTCTCAGTTGCAATTCCACGAGGCATCGCTTCTATTGAAGATGCTGAACTGTATTTTCACCCACCTCATGCAAGATGAGGTTGTTTTCTAAAGATTTGCTGGGTCTGCCTTAGCTTGGAGTTACTTAATTTCATTCTGCAAGTAGTTAAAGAAATTCAGCAATATGAAGCATTTTTACAGAAGATATCGGATCTTATGGATTCATATTAATAGGAAGGGATTGCTAAAAAGAATAATTTTTGCAGCAATGGAAAAAAAAAAGCTGTAAGGAAGCCATCCATTTCTGCCATACTAAATATCACTGCTCCTTATCTATTACCTACTTGTATATCATATAAAAGCACATATATGAAAAAGATCTTAATATTTTCAAGACACACTGGTGCTAAATGAATGGCCTGAATTGCAGAGAGCCCTGCAGGACTGGCAGCTCCTCGGTCCTGGGCACGTGAGTCTGTTCCAACGGCCAGGCAGAAATGCAGAGGTCAGACCCAGAGCTGAAATCCCAACCTGCAGAATATGAGCTGGGCTGGACTAGGGCACTGCATTTCGGCAAATATCATCTTTTTAGGATCCGAAATCCATCCTCATGGATCTGCCAACTTCTGCCTCCAGCCAGACAAAACCACACTTGAAAGCTGATTTTTATTTCTATTCAATAACTTATTAGCGTAACTAATTCCATTATTAATCTTAAAATTAACCTCAAACCCCTGCTATAGAACAATCAAAAGTGCAGCAGTATAGAGTTTAATTAAACTATCTCCACAATTAAACATTTTCCATTTCAATTGGGAGAGGTATATATGATTTCATATTAGAAATCTCTACATTATTTTCAACACTCTGAATCAAAAAAATAATGAAATGAAAAAAAAAAAAAAAAGCCTAAGAGAAACAACGTGCCATAGGACATGGAAGTGACCCTGGGAAAAAAAAAAACAACTCTACACTATCAAAGAATATTCTCATTTAGAGGGGACCCACAGGAGCAGAAGCAGCCTGTACAAGGAGGCACTCTGAAAACCACAATGGAATAGGTATTAATCCCTTGCTGCGGGGGAAACAGCAGATGATTTTTAGCCTGTTGAACAGTCCTCAGGGCTCTTCAATCCCAGGAGCTGACCCATCCCCAGTTTTGGCCAAAGGATTCACCCACAGGAAGAACAAGGTTGGGACTGAGCTCTGCCAACACTGTTTTAATTCATGGCCCTTGGAGCATCACCAGCACTTTGGGCTCTTAAAACTTGAGTCTTTCCAATTCTTCCTCCAGTTCCAAGCTACAGCTCAGCTTAAACACAGCCAAAGAATATCTGAAATAACTGAGGACGTCCTGCAAGAGCTGCTCAGGTTCCAAATGCCCAGCACCGCACAGATCCTGCCTGGAGAGAGTTTCCTCTGCACCCACAGGGGGATCAACCCTGAGCAGTCCCTGGGCTGCAAAGCCAAACTGGTTTTATTAACAGGAGTAAGTGCAAACTGACACACCATTTCAAAGATGTGGAAGGAAATTAATGCAACTTCATTATCAACAAATCAGATGGTAAAATACTAAAAGATTAAGTGCACTTGATAACAGTTCAACCGCCCCAAAATTATAAATAACAGTGTAAAGAATTTAAAGATTAAAAGCTGGAGTTTTTTATTAATGTCTGCAGTGATTTAAGATAGGCTCTATTTATGCCAAATACCTCAGAGATTACAGAAATAAAGAAATACAGACTTCAGCCCTGTCACTTTTATGGAATAAAAGTATCTTTACTTGCCTCTCCCAGCCTAGATAAGGTACGTTGTGGTATTAAACTGAATACTTTTAGCAAATAACTTCTGGTTTCTTTCAGAATCAACTGTTTCCCCTAGAAATTACTTCCACAGCTTTGACTTTAAACTGGATTAACACATGGAAAGAATACATAATCTAAAATGGAAGGAGCACAGCAAGAGTGGATCTTGTCCTATGTGCATCTGCTGTACATAAACCACTCCCTTGTTCAGAAAACATCAAACTTGGTGCATCCTGATTAGCTGTTCATGGACAAAGTCAGCAAAAAACCCTGTTCCAAGTTAGCTAATGAAAGCTGTTTGCTACAGAGCAGTTCTCCCAGCCCTAGATCCACATGAAGAACAAGTTATCCCACAAAGAAATGATGTATCAAAGAGGAAAAATCTGGAATAGACTTGTAATTTGTGGCATTAAACATAAAATATAAAATCAGAGACATCATCTACTAAATTAAAATATGTTTTCAAGAAATACATCTTTCAAATTTATTCCCTTTTCTAGAAGAGCCCAAAGCAACAAGTCTTTAGTTTTGATTATTTGCTTCCTATGAACACACTCTGAATTGAACCTGGGCTCATTTATTTGAGAGGGCAGGACCAGCTGACACCATTAACAACAATTCTATTTTATTCTCACCACTTAAAAGTCAACAAATTTGGTTGAGTTGGGTTTTACTTTAGTTTTTTTTTCATTTTTCTGGCTGATTAGAACCTTGAAGGTGCAGCCTTAAAACAGGAAAAAATATCTATAGGAGGGCAGTTAGATGAGATAAAGCATGAGTTTATTTAATAAATAAATACTAATAAATCAACATTTAAAAATAATGGGGTTGTTCAACAATTATGCCACATTCACTTACTTCAGAGCCTGTTGCAGGTGGCAAATTTTCTTTTGAGCAGCCCCTCTTTCCTTATCCAGCTCATTCTGAATGCCATGAATCTGCCATTTAAGGGAAAAAACCACCACATCTTTAGCCAAAACAGTGTCCGAGTTAAAATTAATCAGTGTTATTTTAAATTCTAAAAGTGATTTATTTACATGCTCTTTTTCCACTGATGCAGACAACCATCCATGGATTTCTAAAATTATGTGAAAAGCAAAAGCAGAGATTAATAGAGAGATGAAGTATGACAACGTAGCCAATGAGCTACTTTCCTTCTCAAAGTGAATATTACTGTCTAGAATGAAGAAATATCAATAATTACATAAAAAAAGGAAGTAGATTTTCTTTAGGTAAGTACAGGAAAGCAGACAGGAATCTGCCTGAAATAGTGACCTGTATTCTCCAGGGGGCAGAGCTCCTACTCACCAATTTGTGACCACCCAAAGTGAATCACTTCTGATCAAATATCAAACATAAACACCTTACATAAACATCCTAAAGAATAATAACAATAATAGAATAATTAGCAATAATAATCCTAAAAATAGTTACAAAAACCTTTGAATTTGGCAACTTCCCAGGCATGGTCCAAATCGTGAGGTTTTTTTAACATTTTTTGCCAAGGGCAGGTTAAGTCCAAGAGTTTGTACATATTCCAAGAGTTGTATTGCTTTAGAGTTGCTCAAGGAACAACGTGGGGACGGGACATACAGGAAATCCTATATCCACCTACACTCATTTGTAATGTTCCAGGCTGTTAAGACACTACAAAAAAGAAAAATGTCTTTTACTAAGTGTGTGTAGGCCAGTGAAAAAACAAATTCAGAGATTCTCTGCTGGGAGCAGTTTCGTGGAGGTGTTCACTCCAGGAAGAACCTCCCAATCCATGAGCTGTCTATTAGAGAATGAAGAAGCCACTGCCCAACCTGGTCAAACTCTATATATTCAACAGGTGCCTTGGGAATGGCTATCAAGAATAATCTGTCACTCTTCTGCTGCTGAGCTGGATGTTTGGAAAACAAGCAGTAGATTATTAATAAAAAGCAGGTGTTTCCTTGGCTTGTAAAACCATTTAGCCTAACTGGTTCCTGATCCAGCAGATAAGCACATTTAATCAAACAGTGACATTTAAGGTTCCTACCTATGATTTGTTTGATGTTTAAGTATCCTCAGAGGCAACAGCCACTGCAGACTCATAAAGATTATTAGATAATGGGTAGGTTTTTAAGTGAACAGATTGCAGCAGAGACTTCACGATTCCTGTAGTTGTTTTAGTATTTTATGAGCCAATCCATCCTGGTTTATGGATTTATACCCGACAGATCATTCACACGTATTTTTCTATTCGTCCTTTCTCAAAGATTTGAGTTTGAAAACAGTTACACCAGATTTTATGAACAAACTGTTGTCAGGTTATGTATAAAAAGAAAGACTCTGCTTCCCTGTTTACTGATGCAGAATTCCAGCTCCCCTCCTGGGCTCACTGGTTGGAGGCACTGCTGACACGCTCTCAGCCCATGCTTAGGAGCTTTCTCCCAAAAGATCCTCAAACCTCAGCCAAATTGTGCCAATATATTTTTTTATTTTGGCCTGCAAATCACTCCAATCCTGGATTTTTCCTGAGTTCAACATTTATAAAACCCACGACTTGACTAAAAAGACAAATGTAGGCTAGGTTTAAACCAAGGCAGATCCTGGAACAAAGAATGTTTTGACTTCAAGTCAGCAGAAGGAACTAACTCAAACCAAAACCTCTCTACAATTCATGTCACAAGTGCTATTACCAAGTGACAAGTAGCTGGGATCACAATCCATTATTTTATGTTATAAATTTGCCACATTTGGCAATGACATGTTTGAGTAACACATCCTTTCAATTAAACAGGCATCTAAGGCACCCTCTGGCTGCACATGAGTTGCACATATAATGTCACTAAAATTGAAGTTTAATTTGAAGCCTATTGATGTTGCGAGTCTAAAGGAGCAGGCAGGATTTGCAAAGTGCTTTAAGATGAAGTGTTTCTGATGAAAATTACATTTTTTACTTTAAGTTTCTGATGTAAAAACAATGCCTGTTGACAATATCTAGAGAACACGTGGAGAAGGATGGAATAGAGATATTCTGGGGGAAAAGGAGTATGGGAGAACACACAAGTGCTGGCAGAGGTCAGGCCAGGTTTCATTCAGTTCATTCTCCTTTCAATAACAGCAGCTGCCATCAGCTGCCACCATGAGCAGTGTACTCACACAGGACAGGCTTCCAGGGGCACTTTTTTGGGAATTCCATCCCAGCCTCCATCCATTGGCAACAGGTTTCTAAAATCATAGGTGATATCCCTGTCCTTAAACAGCTGTGCTTAAAGTCTTTCTTGACTTTGTCCAATTATTTTTCCAAACCCTGTGAAGTGCTTGGACTCCCAGATTTACTATTTGAGGGTTTCAAAACTTAAACCTTTAAGTCTCGTACAGAACAAAGTTGGAGATGTGCAGAAGGTGGGAAATTTTCCTGGAAACATTACCTGTTTCTCATACATATGCTGCCAGTGAAGTTTGTCCTGCTCAACCTTGTATTCTTGATCCTGCAGAGGAAAAGATGTGTATTCTAAATAAACAAATCCCATTTTTCTTCTATTTCAGAGCGTTCATCAAACACAGATATTATCTATCATATAGAACAGGTCATAAAAAAGTAAAAACCCACTTTATATCATCATGAAAATATTCTTTGACACAGAAAAAAATTTAACCGATACCAAATAACACAACTATCTCCAAAGTCAAGATTCATGTTTGCTAAAGAGAAACAGCAACTTGTTCTCCTGAGCTATTAAAATGCCACTCTGTACTATATCAACTGTGAAATGAAAGACATTGGAAGAAAAGTAGATGCCAAAACTCGACCAGGACTGATACATGATACAGATGTGGAACTCATTACCCTGAGATAGAAGGATTAATTTAAATGCCTACAGGAAGACAGACTATTGAACTGAACTATTAAACAGTGCAAATTAAAAACCATTTTGAATCTTTAAAAATGTTTACAGTTTAAGAGAAAAAAACCCATATTCATCATTCTTTGGCAGGCTTCTTTGTAATCCACCGATACAGATTTAAACTCTTCCATTTAACATGTGAACTACAAGAAACAGTCAGAAAATTTCAGTGAAAATTCTGCTCTTACCTCTCTTTCAGTCACACTTTTTAAATCAACCTTTAGCCGTATGTGACATTTCATGTATTTCCATTAATAAAACAGAAACAAGCAAGCATGGTAAATAGAAGTACATCTAAGGATGGCTATCTAAACATTTAAATCATCAAATAAAGTGAAAAGAGTTGGTCATTTCTGAGAAAGAAAGTCAGGGCTCACCCTCAGCTGTTTCTGCCTTTGATGTTCAGAGTCGTGCAACTGTTGTTTCAGCAGAGCCATTTCACATCGTAGCTCTGCAACCACATCAGATGTCTGGTGGGATTTAACAGAAAAAACAATTTTTGTCTTGAATTCCTCATCAGCTCTTTTGCATTTTTAAATTTATTTCTCTCAGGTTCCCAGAAATCGGAAAAATTATCAACTTGGGAGAAAAAAAAACCTGTATGTGTTTATGGTTCTGGATATGTCAGTTCAGGCTCTCTGGTGAGCTTAGAACTGGAAACAAAAGCACAAAAAAACATCCCTAATAATAATAAATCCCCACTAGAATGTATTAAAATTTGGTGGAAAGAAAAATACCTTGTAAATGAAATGGAGTAAAGTATCATCAAAGCTCAGAGAATTTCAGCAAATAAACACCAAACACCCCACTTGTCCTATGGCTCTATGGGTTAACAAATGGTACTTAAAACTTGAGTCTTTTCTACAATTGTTTAACTTTAAAATCACTTTAAATAGGTACCATCTCTGTGCCCACACCTGTTGGTAGATATCAACCTGACAGATGCTTTTCCAGAAACAAACCAGAGTTATTACATTTTGGGTGAAACCTACAGTTGCAAAATATAAAAATATTTCCTTAAACACATAAATATTTAACACAATGTTCAAAACTATGAGGCCTGCAGGACTATTTTTTTTCTGGAAAAAGTATTTTCAGTCATGGAAGAGGCTTTATGAAAACGTTAAGTCTTTAAGGGTGTGTCCAAAATTTTTACAGGAGCACAAACAAAATCAGGATGTTAACTGTACCTCATCTGAATCAGCTGTAGAAATACACACACACACCAGAATGACCAAGCAACTTGATCTTTCAGTCAAATTTGGGAATGAAAACTTAAATCCCAATTTTATTTCAACTCACACTCATGACTAACTTGGGGAACTGAGCAATCCCTTGGATTTATTCACAAGCATCATATTGATAGTGAGGGGAGCACTTAAAAAATGAATCCCTTTTTCCTGCCTGTTACACCTGGCAGCATACCTGAGCTTGTTCCTGCTTCAGAAAATCTCTATCAACCTCAAATTTACTTTGTAGTTGCTGAAGGTTCTCCTGGTATTCCTGCATAATTTGGTCCTTGTCTCTCTGAAGTAAGTCGTACCTACAAGGAGCAAGCAAACAGAATATGGAAATTCCTTTCATATTTTGGCATTTTACCTGCTCAGGATCAATTCCACGGAGTCTGCACGTCTGCCACGTGCTCTTGCCACAGAATGAGCTGCTCATAAACAATGGAAAGGTAAGGCACTCCTCAAGGTGGTCGTTTGGGTCACTCTAAATGAATTTGACACCAATTAACACATTTTCATGAGAGTTTTCTAATGTTCAATGCCGTTCAGTGTGCTCCTGGAACAAAACTGATAACGTTTGCTTCTGGAAATTCCATATTCTCACAAGTCAAACCAGCAATTGTTATTGAATTACCTTATTTTCAGATCCTGAAGTTGGGAGCAGACCTCCTGGTAGCGCTGCTCCACCTCACTCTTCTCCTGAGATAGTCTCTGACGTTGTAAACTGCTGTTTTCAGCCTCAACAGTCAACTGCTGCACATGGGCCCCCAGCTTTTGGACTGTCTCATTCTAAAAGAATAGAGAATTATTGAGAAAAGCCCAGAATAAATGAGGGAATACCCCTGTTGTTATTCAGTAGCCTTGAGCGAGGAGGTTCTCTGGTGATGCAGAGACACAAGAGTTACAATGGCAAAGCTGTCATCAGTCACGACAGTAAATTCTATATTGTATAGAAAAATAAATAAATCTTCAAAATATGGGTGTTTATTCCCCCTCAAAGTGACATCTCTTCTCTCTCATGCAAAACAGCATATGCAACTGATTTCTAAACTGCAAATCCTTTAAAATGAGAGAGAAGACAGGATTTCAATGGAAAACTGCAGTGGGTGATAAAATACATCAAGTGTTTAGACTTTTCAAAAATCTCATTCAGCAATTTCCTTCCAGTAAATCACAAGCATCTCTCAAAAGTTGTATCTTTCTCCTGGAACTTCATCTCCCAAGACAAACAAATTTTAAAATGAGCAGAGTAAGGACAGGCAGGTACTCCAGGACTTCCCATTCTTCCCTAAATTTATGGTAATAGGCAGGGAAATGAGGGAAGAACTCCTCAGGAGTCTGGGGTCAGCAAATCAGACCCAGAGTGCATATCAGAGTTATTTTTGCATTAACAAAGGCCTGAAGATGAGGGAAGTGGAACAGAAATTTCACCCACTCTTAAAGCAAAATAAAATCCCAAATATCTACCCCGTGCAGCCTCTGCCCTGACTGTCACTGCAGGCGGCATGAACCTGAGCCAGTGCCAGAACCTCACACAGACAGAGGATCACCTGAATGATCCTCTGAATCACCCACCTGAATGATCCACCTGAGCTCTGGCAAGTGGCTGCAGAGGTTTCCCAGCCACAGCACAGCAAAATTCCCCATCAGTGCCAAGCTGCTCAGTACGGCTTTGGTTTGCTGGGGGCAGAGGGTTGTTTTGCTTTGGGAGCTTGGGGTTTTGGTTTGTTTTGTGGTTTTCTGGGGGTTTGTTGTTTATTTTTTTAAATAATTAAAAAAGAGTAATTTTTAATATGTCCCTGAATTTATTTCCTGGCTGGCCTCTGTGCCCCTCAAGGAAGTTCATCCTTGTTCAGGGCACAAACCCCTCCTTTATCAGCTCTGGCATTGGTGACATTATGCAGCCAATTCCACCTGCTAACAGCACTGGCATTCCTGACAACATGAAACTCTGAACAAGCAAACTCTGAAATACCAACAGAAAAAAATGAAAAAAATCAGGAGAGAGAAAGGAGAGTGAAAAAAAGAAAACTAATTTTCAGTGACAGTCTAGTCTTTCATCTTAAGCCCTGCCTTGAACTCTACCTTGTTTAATTATTAAATCAGAAGCTGCTCAGCAAGATCTGTCTAGTTTTGATGGTTCTTAAATTCAATCTTGCTGACAGACTGTGTCCATTTTTCTCTGTATTTACTGTTACCTATGACATGATCTGAATGCTAATTTTTAAATTCAACATTCATTAATAAAGGAATAAATTTTGTTTGACATTGTCTTTTCACTCATTCAATCTTCCTCATACCTCATCCTGATGAAAAGTACAGGATGCTTTTTTGAGGTTACTTGTTAATTCTTTTGCTTTTTGCATCACTTATATAACAGGCACAAAATCCAGATTATACCTAATTACATGCTATATATGTAATATAATTACTATAGAAAAGAAATGCAACAAATTAAAATAATCAATACTTATTTTAAAATCCTTTTAATGTCATCTTTCATCTAACAGAAGCATTTGCTCAGTTAAAGAGAAGGTGGGCGTGTAAAAAATTCATGTTTCTATGAAAATCTAATCTATAAAAGGTCTACAAACCTGCAAAGACAAAAGTTCTGCTAACTAAATCAAATATTTCTAATTAAAGACTGATTCTAAGATATCAGTGTAACATTGATTGAAGGGCTGTACGTTGCTTAATTTTATCTGGGGAATAAAAGCCTCGGTTGGATTGGCTGCCAGGACAGTGCCCTCTCCCAGAAGAGAACAACCGCACTATCAAAAATAAGGATGTATGGGCATAAATAACAGAATCATGGAATGGTTTGGGTCGAGAGGGACCTTAAAAGTCAACTGATTCCCGCCTTGCCATGGGCAGGGACACCTTCCACCATTCCAAGGTGCTCCAAGCCCCACCCAACCTGGCCTTGGGCACTTCCAGTCCACCTGAACACAGACACAACGGAATTTAAATATTTTAAGAGATGCTGTGGTGAGAGGTTTACAACCAAACCTACAGTTGACTGTGTCTGGTGCAAATACTCCTGCTCCATCTTGGCCAGGCGGGCGTTGGTTTCCTGCAGCAGCTCCTGCATGTCCTCCGTGTGCTTCTTCTGGATGTGGAACTTCTCCTTCTCCATCTCAGCCACAGCGTCGTGGAGCTGCACCAGAAAAAGAGGCACAAAGTGACAAATGGCATCTACAGCTAGCATTGAGAAGTGTTATATTATTAGAGTGTATCAGTAGAATCAGTGAAAAGCCCAGGTATTCACCCTTCTGTCCTCTCTGAAAATATTGTTTCTCTGAAACAAAAAAAAAAGATTGTGGCTGCCCCAGGATCCCTGGCAGTGTCCCAGGCCAGGCTGGATGGGGCTTGGAGCACCCTGGGGTAGTGGAAGATGTCCCTGCCATGGCAGCGGTGGCACTGGATTAGGTTTAAGCTCCCTTCCAACCCAAACCAGTCTGGGAAATGATGAAAAAAAAAAACAAAACAAAAAACCAAACCAAAACAAACAAAACATTCCCAACACTGGAGCCTCAAGATCTTCAGCACAAAGGACAATTTATGATTTATGATTATGATTTGCCTTTAACAAGGCAAGAATTAAACCCAACTTCATTTCTACATGCAGGGCTGCAAAAAAATTAAATTGTACAGCAAACTTCATGAAGGGAGGTGGGTTTGTCCTTTCTGTGACCCTCCCTCTCTTGAGAGGGGGAAGCAAGACAAATCCTGACAATAATCTGGACAAAGGTGACACTGTCTCACAATAAACATGCTCTTCCCTCTGCTTTGCTGCTGTCTTGAGTTGAACAATAAATAAAAATACACTGAAGAATTCACGACCCATTGCAAGACTAAGAGTTCAAAGGAATCACCGTGACAGCAGGTAGCAGCAGGTTTACCCAGATTAAAATTCCATGTCAGGTCAACCAGAAATAAACACTTCCCTAATACATCCAGAGACTTGCAAGGAGGCCAGATGAACCTCAGAAACAGGGTGACCAGCTGGGTGTAAAAGCATCAGCAAAAAGAGTCTTGATTACTTCAGGAAAAAATAAAATCAGCGCAAAAAACATCCCTAAAACATATTCTGTATATTTATTTTTTTGAGTGGCAAAATGTATTATCCTACATAAACACTGCAGGAGTCTGTCAAGGGAGGGAAGTATTGTTCATTACCTTTTTCTCCCACTCATTGTTCAAGGAATCATTGCTTTGCTCACACATCTTCTTCAGCTCCTCAATCTGCTGCTCTTTGGCTTCCCTCACAAACTGGGACTCACGAACAAGGGTCTGAACTGTTAAAAATGGGAGAAAAATAGACAACCATTCAAGACCTTTGGGATTTTTCAGTGTTAGCAATAGATACAATCAGTTTATGTCAGTTTTCCAGCTGACCTGGCTTTCTGATGGTTTTTGACTCTTAAATACTTAATGCATGTGCTGCTTTAAGATGTAGCACTTAGATTCTGTGTCATTAAAAGGTGTTCTCTCTTTTCTACTTTGTTTACAGAGTATTTCAGAGAGAGTTTTCCTTCCTGAAGGAGTAAACATACATCAGCAAAATTCTGTATAACTTCAAGGAAATAGTTATTTAAACCTGATTTCATGACCATACTTAGGAGAAAAGGTTCTTGTGAAGGTTGAATGCCCAAGATATATATGAAAATGAAGTTCCCCAACTTAAATTGCAAGCGATGGAATCACCATTAGTGGAAAGAGCAGGCCCATATTCACACTTTCACCTTTTTTTTTTTGAGGATTTTCATTACCTGGAACAATGTGGGCAACTCCAACTGAACCTGTTCCAGCCAAGCGCAACCACCAGCCCACAGAGAGAAGCCCCAGATCCCTTGTTGGACAAATTACTTTCCCAAGGAGCAGGAAACAAAACACATGGCACGCTCTCCCTTTTTGTACATAGATTACCAAACTTCTGTATTATTTTCTAGTGTGGTTTAGCCCATAGTGCAAATGGACTCCAAGGAATTCTGAAAGAAACTAACATTGAAAAACCGCTGACAAGCCACTCTCAGGGTGAGTTTTGTACTCGTGACACACTCAAGACTACTCATGTTTGAAATCTCCTGCCGCAATAGTCTAAAAAATAACCATTGTGGTTTGATTAAAATGTACTGAATGTATAAAGAAATGAACTTTGAGCCAGGGATTCCAAAAAAATTTGAAATAAGTGGCCAAAACATTTCAGTGGCATCAAAGCAACTTTTTTTGGTGACGCTCGTAAAACCTGTGTTCAATGTAATGGATCACAGGCCTCTTGGAACACTTGGGTTGGAACAGCAGAGACAACTGGACAAGAATCTCAGAATCTAAAGGAAAAAATTAAATCCAGAGCTGCAAATGATGAAGAAAGGGATGACTGCAGAAGGAACATGCAAGCCCATAGCCACGAGAGAATGCAGTGCGATACCAGCACACAGGAGACAACCATGAGGATACAAATCACCTTTTTTCTCCAGTTTTCTTATCATATCCTCAGATTCTTTTTGTTTCTTCATGTAGGTCGACTTCAGCACCTCTATTTCATCATTCTTTCTATCCAAAATCTGCAGAGAAAATTCAGAATATTTTAACCTATGTCCAGAACATTCCAAATTACAACCAGTGCACAAGATCCACCCTGCAAGAAGTGCTCAGGTCATGCAGGACTAAGTGATTGAACTTAAATCATTTTTCCAGCTACAACTGCCAAGCCATAAACAAAGGACTGGTTTAGACAAACGTAGGAAAAAGCAGATTAAAAAAGGAGTTCCATGTTTTAAGGTGAGATTTTTGCTTTCTTTTAAACCTGGGCAAACCCAGTGTTGCTTTTGTTGAGTTTGGAACTTTCACGGTGCTACTGCTGCAAGTAGAAAAGATTTTCATACCTATGTTGTCTAATAATATTTAAAAGCATCTAAAATTCTCAGCAGATTGAAGAAATATTTAAATAAGTTGGTGAACATCATTACAGTCTTTTGTGCTTCACAATTGAAATTCTTCACACGGATCCCAAGGAACAATGGACTGGAACAGAGCAAGTACATGAGGGTAACTACACCCACATTTCTGTACAGGCTGGGTTTGGGAAGAAAAAAAAGCTTGAATATTTGCACACTTTGAGATAGTATTTTAATTTAAACTTTGTGTTTAAGATAAAGATTAAAGTCGCAGGAATTTTATAACAGTGCCCCAAATCTCTTATCAAACAGAAGCTTTCATCTTAAAACAATATTACTCCATCTGCAATAAACGTTTTGTGTCTTTAAAGATTAATACGACACTATTTAACCTTTTCTAAAATATCCAACGTTATTAAACGACTTCAAAAGACGGAATTCTAACATCAGTTAGGAAGGGATGACAACTCAAGGGATGAGAAAGCATTTAAGCTATTCCTTATTCTCACAAAGCTGTTTCCTTTAGACTCTCAGCTTTGCTCACTGCTTCTGCTCCGAGGCCTTGAGAACAGATGAGCCAAATATGCACCTGACCAAATATTAACATCCTCTCAGGAGGCTTTGATGTGTCACAGAGTTGTGTCAACCAACTTCCTCCAAGCCCGTGACTCAGTCTTTAGGAAACAAAGCAGAGGCACTGAGTGATGCCGAGCTTACAGTGGGATTGGGATTCCTGCTCCATGCCCGGGACCAGAGCCCTGCCAGGGGCACCTCACAGGACTTCACCCCACGTTTAAAACATGGGATTAAAAGTAACAGTGTGGTCTGGGGTGCGTATAATCCTCCCAGGGGTGGTGTCATGTCACACAGCGAAGACAAACCCAGTGTAACCCAGAGAGCTGCAGGAATTCCGAGTGCACAGACTTGAAAAATGCAGCAACATAAATAAAGGGGTATTTGGTGACCTGCCTCTGCGGTAAGACAGTGTCACAACAGAGACAGGACAGCAAATACTGCTGCTGGATGAGCCTGAACACGTATGATACATCCGTGGGTTTTCCTGCTGTTATATTTTGCATTATGTTCATGAAAAATTTATTTTGTTCACATTCTTCTCTAACACAAATGTTTTCTCTCGAACAGAAAAATCACGAGTTTATGATTTCCCACAGAAGTCGTTATGCTGGTAAAATAGCTTGTCTTGTTCTAACTAACAAAATGCCTTGTATTTTCATCTCCTTTCTGCAAGCGTTTTCCCCTTCCTAAGTGTACGTTACCATAAAATATTCTGCATTCCTCTCAGTTTATGCCAACTGTTACCTACAACTTGACTTGCACTGAACATTAATTGCAATTGCGAAGAAGTTAAAAAACAACTGATAAATATTTATGATAATCATAGTCTCTATTATTGTTTAATACACTGCTTTTGGAAAAAAATACAAACACTTCTTACCTTTTGAACATCAGCATCATGCTTCTGTTGTAATTTCAGTTTTTCTTCATGGAATTTACCTTCTGCCATTTTCATTTTCATTTCCAGCTTTAAAAGCAAAACAGAATAGATACATAATTTAAATAAAGAATAAATTACACCAATGACCTTTTCATAACTTTTAAATTATTCATTTACGTCTTTCAGAAGGCAATGGGAAATCACCAACAAAGAAATCTTATGAAAAAATCTATATTCAGTTTCTCAACATTTTCATATTTATTTGATACAACTGTTACAAAAGATGTCATCCTAGAACATTTCTTCAGAGAAATGGATTTGCAGGATGTTTTAGTTGGCAATAAACACAACTGCTACTGCCCAGAACAAGCCATAGTCCTTAATTTAAATAAATATTTAGGAATAAAACTTTAACATTTCTGTTAATATACCAAGTTTGGTAAACTCATTTTCATTTCTTCAGGCAGGTGTTATATTTACACAAAGAATGTCCTTTAGCCCAGATGTACATTTGTTTTTGTTTGTTTCCTATTATTCATGGAGTTCACATTATAAACACATTTCCTTTTATAGGTGACTTATGACGGGATTAAGGATTGGATCACTGAAATACATTTCCTGTTCTGCCTGCGTTTGTTCAAAGCTGTACTTGAACTCCTCCAACACAAAATTCATTGCCAGTTCTTACTTAGAGTCTAAGTTTCCATCTTTCAAGTATTTTCGAATGGCTTGCATGTTTTCAGTACGCCATTAAAGGCTGCCTTCAGGACAGCTATGAGAGGAATTTCATGATTCTCAGGCTTTTCTAGAAACCAAAAGTGACACCTTGAGTTCAGACTCAGGCTGTTCCACTCCTACATTTATTAACAGTCACTGTTTGGAAAGTAAAGAAGACTGAAAAGCTTTTTCATAAGACAGACCCTGATCCCCCTCATTTTAGAAAGGGAGGACCAAATCCCCTCCAGGAGATGACTTTAAGTGGTCTTTGGCCAACAGCAAACTTTGTGTTGGACTTTTGGGTGTTCTAAAAGGTGCTGAGGTCCCCCCACCTCAAGGCTGGACACTGCACTCCCATCACCATCCAGCCACTTCCAGCTCTCACATTTTTATCTAGCTCAACTCCAAACCTGACTTGTAATATCCCAACTCAAAAACTTCAAAGGAATTGACAGCATTATTCATTCTGCCTTTACTCTCCATGCCCTTGACTAATCCAAAGTTGCCATTCAAGCATGAGTCCTTATCTCACACAGACCAACTTGAAACAAGGTGCAAATTATTCATTTTTTATATGACTCATTTGTCTTACAGGTTTGTTGGGACTTGAAAACATCCCAACATTATCGTAACTTGAAAACGTGAGCTACAAAAATCCAACTCAACTCAAAAATGCTGTGCAGGAAACAGAAGGCTCCTCAAGAAGTGAAAATAGAAGGAAGAGCAGAAAATTGTTTCATTTTCTGAACTCATCAACTGATACCCAAGAACCACAGATAAAGCAATCCATCTCCCAACTGCTTGCACATAGTCTTATGCAAATTAATGGGGGAGGGAAAAAAAAAAGTTAGGTTGACAATTAATCCAAAGCAAATAAATCATATTCTCAGCTGTCAGCCAACTCTTTTATCATCCCAAAATAAGCATCATGATAAAAATGCATCTTCTATTCATGAAATCTACGCATATGTATATATGAAAGAAATATATGCATATATCGCTGCAACAAAGTGACATTATAGAAGAAAATCTTAGTACCAGGTGATGAATAAGTGTTGATTTAATAAAAAGAGCACAGTAATCCACTTCCAGATAGACAGCTTGTGAACATGCCATAAATAAATATGAAGGTCTCGTAAAAACACAAATACCAGAAACTAAACATGAAAGAGACTCCAATCTACTTGAATTACATTAAAAGCTTATGAATGACTGAGGTACAGCTACTGCCCTCACACAGCTACCTAAATCCACACAAATTACATTTAAAACTCATTAATAACGTCAGAATGTCTTGGCTGATGGAAAGGAATCCTTGGTGGCTTGTATCAGCTGAGAGCTGGTCTAGGTTTTATTATTCTGTACACTGAAATAATACAAAAATAAATCCACATCGAGATTTTCACTTGGATTAAAGATGGACATATATATTTTCAAGTGCTGGTGATTGTTCTCAGCCACAGGGTGTTTTCCCCCAGGCTGACAACAGAACTCCCTGTACTTGAAGCTGGTTCCCACTTCTCATTAATCTTCCCTTTAGCACCACCCTTGCACTTGCACCAGTTCCCATCCATTTTAGCTCATTAATTCATTACACCACTTCCACCAGAACAGCCATCTCTTAAAATGTCAGTTTTGGGACTGCTTTGCAAAAAGGAGAGCTAATTGCAACAAAACAACTGGGAAAAACGTGTCCAAGATAAAGAAACCAGCCCTTAATGAACGCAACCACCGTGATAACAAAGTAGATTGCTTTTTCTCTGAATATTAGAAATAAAATAATAAAAAAATAAGTGAAAAATCACAAAGACCAAATGCTCATCAGATGAGGGCTGAAAAGAGGACACCTTGAAAAGTACTCAAGGTCCTCAACTTCTGTAAACTGAATGAACTTTCAGCACCCCAGGCACTTTTCTGCCCCGTCTGCTTCATCCATGATTTTCCTACTTGTATCTCTACATATAAAGAAAGGTGACAAGTCCCACATTAAAATGTCCGAAATTCAATAGCTGATGTGCACGTGAAGTTTTCAGCTAGTGTTGAGAGGAAAGCTGCATTTGTACTAAGCAACTGGTAAAAAAAAATTAAAAATCTCCAATAGCATTGAAATTTTATAATGGTCCACGGTTCCAACCTCCCATGTATCCTCATCACAACTTCTGGAAGCGTTAATTTGTGCATTTGCTGTAAAAATAATGATATATTGGTTTAAAAATCCTACACTCAATTTCTTGAGCGGAAAACCGCTGGAGAAGTCAGAAAACACGAGGACAACACCACAGCGTCCTACGGCAAAGCCTGGAGGCCTGGTTCCATTTCCAAATCTGCTTTCTGACCCACCCTCCCTCTGAGGCAGACTCCCAATCTCACCGCATACGTCGATAAAATATTGAGTCATGTAAACACATTTTATTCAGTGATCTCATGAAGGCTGGGGTGGAAGCAAAGGGGCTCAGCTCTCCCCAGCTGGGAGTGAAATGCCTCCCCTTCCATTTAAAAGCTGAAACACATCATTAAATACTAATTTCAACCAAGGAATATCTTTCAAATTAAAGCCACACCAAACCGAGGTGGAGCCTGTCCGCAGATCCCAAATGTCAAATCTCAGCTTGTCCCAATTTCCTGTGGAACAGCTCTAGGTAACTGCATGTGCTGCTCTTCCATGCACTGCTCTCTGCACTTCAGCTCGACTTTGTTTATTAAACACAAATTAAGACACAAAACAACCCACAGCAGTACCAAAGACCTTCGCAAGTTTTAGAGAAACCAGATAAAACCAACTTTTCGAAGTCGTTCACTTTGTTAGACGCTATTTACGGCGCTCGTGCTCGTTGGTTTTAATATCTTTTATCACCAGTTAAGAGGCAGCAGGGAACATGAATTTATGGCATGTTACCATTCAGACAAGGAAAAAAAAAAAAGTGTAGATATTTAGCTATAGCTGGGAAGTCTGCAACTATGTATGAAACGCAGCCATTGCTGTTGGCTGAACATCATTCCTTTGGATTTCTGTCATTGTTTATCCTCCTCACAAAGAGAATGAGGCAATTAAACCCTAAGGCCATGTAAACAATACTGATGTCAAACATCTGTGCTGTCCCTGTTATTTAAAGCCATGAAGGGTGGTAGCAACAGAGTTGCTTTTATGTGCCTAGTCACACTTTCTTCCTCATTTAAAAAAACAAAACACCACCAAAACCAGCAAATAGTTACCTGAAAATGGTTTTCTTTGGGATATCACTGTCCTGATTCCATAGCACAGCTCAGGTGCTAGGAACATTTAATAACTGTCAGGCTTAAACTGTCAGAGTCTAATGGGCAACTGTCATAAATCTCCAGGGGAAAAAAGGTGATCTCTCCTCTTTTCATGACAGAGGACAAACATTCATCTTGTCCCCATTTACAGAAATTTGTCGAAATATTGAAATACCTGATTTAAAAGCAAATCAAAAAGAGGGTTAGCAATATGAATCATTGAACTCCTGCCCACTTGTCTTCATTCCAGGGCTCACCCTCAGGCAAGGGGGGACATCTCAGAGCTTTAACATCCATCAGATTGGGGGCTTTGGCTATTTGACAAAACAGAACTTGTTGCTTGCCAGGCTTTTTTTTTTTTTCTTTTTCCAAGCCTATGAATATATGGGGGAGGGAGGGAGGAAGCGAGGAAGGGGGAGAAGGATGTAAACAATAAATGAGAACTTCAAAGTAAGAACTAACAATGCAGAACAATGACTTGTATATCTTACAGTACACGACCAAAGTTATTTGTCTTGGTGTTCTGCAGCTGCTAAAAGGAATCAGTGCACAGCACACAAAGCTTTGATATTTCCACAGAAGAAAAAGGTTTCTCAAAAAATATCAACAAACAACTCGAACTTTCTACTGAATTGTGCTTACTCAATTTTCACATGCAGGGTTAAAATAATAAATATTGATAATTTATACAGTGTTTAAAACCATACAGGAAGGCCAAGACAGAAGAGACTGGACTTGCAAAACAGTCAAGATTTATTATAAATACACGCTGACTTCAGACTAAGGTAATTTGGAACAGTGCATTTCACTCCATCATTAACAAGCTGTCTGATCTCATTGTGTTATTTCTGTATCACACTGTACCCTCAAAAATTTTTAAGATTAGCTTTGAGGTATATGAAAACTTTCCACATTTTACAAAAATGACTCAAGTATTTAAAAGAAAATCACTGGTGTGAAAAACAGGAACAAAAATTTTCCTTAACGATATATTTGAAGAGAATTTTATACAGTAAATGTAAATTTTAATCATATTGGAACTAATCTTCCATTTTCAAATGGAATAGCTGAAAAGTTTGTGCTCAGTTTATAGGATGTGGGAAAAAAACACTGTTCACTTTCCATTTCAGAAAATAAACAGATTTATAACTACATCTTGAAACAGTACATCATTAACCACTCCAGTTAGAGCACTGAATAGCAGCAATGTTTTTATCCAATGCAATGATTGAGGTAAAATCAATGTCTTGGAAAGTCTCTGTTGCAAAGAGCTCAGGAAACCAGAGATGGACTGAAATAAAAACAGCATCAAACAAGTGGAACAGCCAGAAATTAGAATGTAAAAAGCCCCTTTATAAACATGGCATTTTGCCCAGATTCAAAGGTCCCTCCACAAAAGTCCATGTTTATGGTCTGAACTGGATTATTTGACCTAACAAACATTTATAATTCCCACCACATATCTACCCTTCTTTGTATCTTGGCTCTTTAAAAACAATACAATTGCTACTTCCAGTTGCATTATTTTTACACATTACTCTTCAATGGGAAACTAGATATTCACTTAATTAAAAAAATAACATGAGATTCTTATAGCCCCTAAAAATCAAAGGTTTTGTGCTAAATCAAATCTTACCAGCTTCCCCATCAAGAAAAATCTGACTTCTTAAATGACACTGAAATTAATACACATTTGCTTGATACAGAAAAATAATTGAACGGACAATTCATATGTTCTTATTCATATGTAAATGTCATTAGGCTCTTTCAAGAGAGAACAATGTATTCTTCATGGATTCCCATGTTGGGGGTGGTGGGAAGAAGGAGAAATCCATCCAGTGCTGTAACCCAACAACTGTAAAAACTGGAAATGGTATTTGTGCTCTCAAGGATGTTTTCTCTGGCCAATGAACATAAAATGGACATTAGCCCTACAACACACCGTGTTATTGAACAGCTTTATTTGCAGGGTCCCACTTCCACTTGGAACAAATGTCTGCCACCAGTGGGAGACACTGACATCAGCAAGGACCAAAAAAACTTCTCCCGTTTATGTTTAGAAATTAAGAAAGCTTAGCCACAGCAGTATTAAATGCAATTTCATAAAAGGCAGCTCAAAAAAGCAACAAGCTGTATCTTCAGTTGCCAGCACAGAGAACTGAACCCAGCTGAATCTGTGAGCACGCAGGAATCACACAGATTTCAAAGGATTTAGTGAAGTATGATGGAAGGTACCACTTGAGAATTTCATGGAATTCTGCACAGTGCCCAGTCCAGTGAATGAGTCTGAATACACTGAGTCACTAACACTGATTTTTTTCTCCCCAGTGTTATTCCGCTCTTTTTCATGCTGTATTTTAGAAGCTACTGAACTTTTTATACTCGAGGTCTCCTAAACCAGCCATGAAAACTATACTCCCACCTTCTTTTCACCAGTGCAACATGTAGCAGTAACAGTGTACAGCACCTACTTTTTCTTGTCAATGTCTTTTCTCCCATAAAAATCAGAATCTATACTTGAAAAAAAAAAAAAAGAAATCAAACTTTCTTCCTTTTATTTTTTTTTTTTAAAAGAAAGAGACACTTTGAGGTAGAGATTAATCATGCAGCAAAAGATTAATTCCCAGCTGCTTGGCAACCATCTGGACATTCTACTGGTTAAAACACTAGTTTGAATTGCTAACCTACCCCTTTGATCTTTCTCAATGTCTCCAGCCCATATGTGCAATAATTAAAGACACAGTTCACAAAGTCTTGCAAAAAAAAAAAAAAAATAAATAACTGTCCATGTACATCTAGATCTCCACAACCAGCCTGACTGGTATCAGGAATCATAAATCAGCAGCCAATTTATGAAAACATGTCTCATCTTGACATCCACTGTGTGTCTCACACACCAGTCTAGCAATAAAATAAAGGTTTGGGATTTATTACATTACATTCTGAAGAGTTATCAAAGCAAGGCAGGATGTGACTTCCTCACAAGGAACACAACGGACAACTTGCACATGTTTTTGGGAGCAGGACATTAATCAGCCAGGAATGATGTTAGCAGCAGTCAAGATTGCTGTGATTTTAAATATGAACGAACAGATCCCTGCTCAGGACGATTACTCAGTGGTGAGAATCAGTTCACAATTGGATTCTCCATATAAATCACACCCTGCATTCAAAACAGACACAGGGGTTGTGGAGAAAAGGAGAAAATTCAAATGAACCAGAAAATAGTTGTCACTGCCTGGAATATTTTCAAGGGGAAATGAAACAGTGTTTTCAGGAGCAAGTTATCATAAGAAAAAAAGTTACAGAAAAGTGAAAATCATGATGAAAGCCATAATTATTTCATATCTGCCTTTTCTTGCCCCCTCATATGGGCCACACTTGTACGAACAGCAAGGAACACACGTTCTTACGTTTTAACAAGAATATTCACCAGAATTAAAAACCTTAACAATCTTTACCCTTGGACATCAGCATGACATTCATGAGCAGAAGTATGGCTGGGACAGTCCCCAGTGAACAGGATGACAAAAGAAGAGGAACAGCAAAGGAAGAGAAGTGGAAGAATTGAGGGAAAATAAGGGAAAAAATTCCAGCACACAAAGCTCCAGTTATTGTAAGACTCAGGTTTTTTGAGACCCACTCAAGCGCTTTCAGAAAGTCGGTCAAAATCACTCTCCTCCTGTATTAAAAGGCACAAACAGCCCCAGCACATCTAAGGAGGTTCCTTGAGCTGTATCCAGCTCTCCTGATTCCATACACAGATGTTTACATGTCCATCCACCAAGATTTAAACTCTAGAGACACACACAGACATGAGCACACACTTTTACTTCGACAATTACACAAGAGAATAATACTGATAGATTTTGTTACCATCCTTGGAAGGTATGAACAAAAATGACGAAAAATACAAAATCCATGATGTGCTAAAGGCGCAGTAATGTTAATTTTACAGTGGTTGAATTACAAGAGTCCTTGTTTTAGGATACTGTCTCCATATTGGGTTTATCTATTGCTCGTATTTAGCAGGAATTTCATATACTTAAATACTTTACTACGGAGCGGGGCAATTAAGAGAAAGAAATCAAACCCAGCAGGACACTGATCACCATCTCCTAATTGCAGGGACTCTTATCTTCAAATGTTCTTTCCCTTCTCTTTTCCATGCTAACACCAGCCAGTGTTATTCACTCTCCCTCCCGAGTTTTACAACTTTCTTTCCTCCCTGCATTCTTTCCCCTACATCCTCTGTACGGTCCCTCTTGGGGGAAATCCATATCACAGCCTTCACGCAATTTGCTCTGTTTCAAGCTATAATCTCCTGCCAGATAAGTGAGAAGCACAGTAAATCTGCTGCTTTCAACACCTTCAATCCAGAGCCCTTTTAGCCAGACCAAGACTTAACTGTATCAGCACGGCAGATTTTATCTTCATGTAAATATATCACTAGATCCCAACACTTCTGGCGCAGTAAAACCATATAAATGGCTTGATGATCTTTATAAACAAAATCTGTGTCACGCAGTAAAAGGGAGTGCTCACTCCCAAAATAAAAGGAGAAAAACAGAAATAAAGATTACAGACATGAAGGTCCTAAATAACTTTTTTAAAAGGCTGCATCCTTCAAGATAAGACTTCTTTAGTCATAAACCCACAAAACACTTCGTTTTCCATCTTACTTCTGGTCCTGGATCCACGAAGATGGATTTTCAAGGAGAAAAAAAAAAAAAAAAGTCTTTTTCCCATTCTCTGTGTTCTCTGTTATCTTACAGCACCTATCTCATCTCTCCTTTACTCTCCTCTTCCTCATTCCCCACCACCCCACATGACAAACTGGTGGAAGCTGTCCCACAGGTGTTCTCCTGAAAACCAAACCACTGCCTTCCCCAGAATTCCTCGTCCCTCCAGCTGCACACCACCCAGTCTGGGCTGCTTGAGTACACAAGAGGCTGGAAAAGCACCAGTGGCTCCAGTGTCCAAAGGCTTTATCACTGGATTCCCAACAATCCAAACAGAGGAGTGAGAGGAGCACAGTGATAAACTCAACAAAAACGTTGGAAACACTCAATGTTCTCAGTTAACCCAGGCAGATGAAGCTTCACAATTTATTGCATAAAGCACTGAGCTTGCCAGTTTGTCTGAAAAATAAATAAACTAAGAGCTGGTATACAACTCAGTACAAATTTACTCCAGGTGCAACCTTCAACTGAAAAGTGAAAATTGTTTCCAATATGCTTCTGACTTATTTAGGTTTCCTTTGTTGAGGTAAGATAAATAAATATATTTGCTAACAAAATAATAAAACAGAAGGAAATTGAGAAAGAAATGCTAATAATAAATAAGACTGACAAAACGAAAAATTAAGAAAGGGAACTTCTTTAAAGAAACACCAGAATGTCTCGAAGTGACATATTAGATAAACTAGTTGTTTGAGAAAGGTTAAAAGAAATCAGTTTGTTAACACAGCTGATTTTATTTGCTCATTCCAAACCTATATCTTAGCAATGGTACTGAATCTGTTTTTTTGAAAAACCACAAATCAGACTTTTCCTTTCCCCCTCCTCTGCCCCGTGGAGCTCTGGGTGACACAGGATGGCCAGAAGTGAAGTTCAAAGGGGCATTTTCCCTTTTTATCAAGACAGGCCAATCACCCCATCTGTCGTGCTTTGCTGTCCTGCTGAACATGGATTTATTCCTGTCGGGCTGCCTCTCCCTTGTTTAAACCCATGATTTTTCAGTAATGACCATTTCCCAAATGGTTTAATCCATGTCAGAAGTATTTGGGGAAGAGATGACTAAAAGCCGCTGCCTGATGACATCGGCGTTCTCGCAGGGCTGTGATGTGGTTATCACTGCTCACGGCCATGTGTTCAGCATTACAGACTCTAAACAGGTGCAGGAATGCTTTATGAACAAAGGTCTAAAGGTTAAAAGCAAAAAACCCCACAGTTATCCTATTTTATGTTCTCCCCTTGTACTACAAAGAGGTTGAAAACAGTTAAAGGTTCCCCCGGACCCTTTTGTAGAGCACCATTTCTCCGCTAATACATTCACATTCTATAAATGAAAAGGACTTTATTCCTAATTGAGCTTCACAAACAAAATCAGATGAAAACACATTTAAGTTTTCTCGTTAATAGCACACACATGGTGATTGTGAAACACTGTCTGTAACCTTTCCAGTTCAAACCAGCCCACAGTCGAGCACCATTAGCAAAAAGTCCTGGATTTTTTTACTGTGTGGCTTAGAGGATTTTTCCACTGAACTAGCAAAGTATTAACTGGGTATTTTATGTAGCTCCTTGGCATGCCTTCCTGTTTATTTAATTTGAAAATATTGTTTAAATGACAACATTGTGCTTTCAATTTATTTATTTCTTGGGCTATTTTCACATCTTATGAAACCTTGCCTCATCCTGAGGCACTGGTGGTTTGAACCAGTCAATACAAAAGAACAGTCAATAGCACAGCAGAGAAAGTGGAAGGCACGTGGATTGTGCAGCTGCTTGTTGGAGCAACCAGTGAGGCAGCCAGGTAGCACCAGAAAACATTCCATACACATTATCCTATTAACAGCTGGAGGATCTGCCAACTGATTTTACCCTCCTCTGTATTCTCTCCTAAAGATGTTTTCTGAATTGTCATGAAAGTAACTTTAAGACAGTTCCAATCCGTGTGTCCTTACAAGACACCGAGGAAATGGAAGAATATTTTCCTGCTTTGCTGATGACGCCCTTTCCTGCCCACTGCAGACATCTTTGGGATATTTTGTGGGTTTAGGTCCTTCTGGATAGTAGGAACTACACACATATGTCTCAATTTTCCAAAAGCACACGGCTGAAATCAGAAATTTTGAAGACAAACAGAGAAGAGTGCTGGATTTGATTTTTTTTCTTGGTTTTTTTATGATTGGTTGGTTGGGTTTGGGGTTCTATTAGTCGTTTTCCTAATGCACCTTGAGTTTCCTTTTCTGCCCATCAATTCACTGTCTTTCAAAAAAAGAAATGTGTTAAATAAAATGGGAAGCTTGTGACAAAATACCTCACACCATCGACTTCCTCAAAGCATGAAAAAGGTGAAAACGACCACAAAATTTTACTTTTCCACATATTCAAAGCAAAAAACCATGGTGTGAGAGAATTAGACAGCCAAGCTTGGACAGTAATGTCAAGAATTCACAACGTTACAAAGAAGTAAAATAAAACCCCATATGACCAAAAGAGGATCGGAGCTCGGAAATAATGTAGATCTTACCAGAAATAAGCTCAAAATCTGCTAATTTTGAAAGGTATTTAGAAAGTAAGCAAAAGTCCTCACTAAAGCAAAGGTTTCACTGCCTCTATTAAAAAAGTAATTTGGAAAATTCCTAGAATTCAAACTTCTCTCCACTAAAAATTCTTTCAAAGGACGGGAAAATGTGTTCAGAAAGTCTTTTTTACTCCCTAAATGATTGGGAAATCCATGAAGTATTTAATGACAAGCCCTGTCACTTCAGCAAATCTCTCTTCCATGAGATTTTCTGCTACAATAACTTCCTTGTTAACGCCCGATTTCCAAGGAAAATGCCTTAAAAGAATCCTACCTCCTTCTGCGGCACTTGGAACTGTGCATGGTGCTGCCGAGATGGGCTGCCCTGCCCAAGGCCAATTATAGGTGTCATCTATTGAAGAAAAAGTTCAAAACAACCAGTGAAGTCAAAACCAGTAAAACCAAGTACAATCAATCCTGACCAGTGATTCAAAATAACATCAAAATAACATAAAATAACGTTGTTTGCCCTTCTGAAATATCAAGGGAATATAAATACCTACCACGGTCATTGGCACCCGTTTTTCTCGCAGATATCTGGGGTTTTCTAACTGAAAAACAAGGCAGAGAAAAATCAGCAATGTCAACAATGTCTGATTCAGTCCAAGACATCATAACTAAACTACACTTAGTACAGGAACTGCATCACTCAAAGAACCACAGGTGAGCTTTCAACTCGCCTCAAATGTTACAGAAACAGGAAATCTTCCTAAGAGATCATGTGGTTTGAAATCTATTCAGCAAGTTTTGATAATGTAAATGGACCAAAAATTGCACTTTTTTTCCCTCCCAACTCTTGCGGTTGTAAAAATTCCATCAGTCCATATTGTAAAAATATTTGGCAGCTACATACATCTTATACAGAAGATTTCCAACTTTATTGGCTGAATTCTCATTGAAATCAGTATAAAGCTACAATATGCTTACAGATTATACTGATTAAAATCTAGTGCTTTTGAAAAATTACAGTTGGGTGCCTTGAAACTATAGCCACACATGTAAGTTATAGAGACAAAACATAAGGAAATAATTCATTAACATGGCTGTATAATTAAAACAGCTCTCTTAATCACTGTTTTTAAGAACTGGATACAAAGCATTGTTCCCAACCCACTTCCTCTATCAGCCAGCTCTATCTTTCTCATTTTCTCAGACGATGAGGTTCAAACATCACATCACAGAGAAAGCAGAATGCCCAAAAAAAGCTTTCAAGGGTATAATCTTGTAAAATGTGGCAGTGAGATTTGGAATATGAATGAGATTGCAATACACATTAAAAAAAAGAAAACGTCGTAGGATTAGGTTGATATACGAGGCATGGCAAATAAATCAAATGCTTGCACTTTCTGCAGTAGTATGAAATAAATTTGTGTGTTGAATTTGTCAGTGGAAAAGAGGCTTAATCCCTCTGAAATTTCAATTTGATACAGTATTATTCATTTCCTGCCCCAAAAGGTGATGTAGGATTTCTGTCTGGTGTTGAGTTGTCATTTTTCACCCAGAAGTCGTTGCAGATACTCACATTTCATACATACATTTAATATCAATGAATGGCACATCCGAATTTTTAATAGATTGGCTGAAAGCATCAGGAAACCAATTATTGAACAATAACCTATTAATTGTGAGGGACTTTACTAAAATAGTTACACTAAACTTTCTTTCACATGAAGTATCCTGTATCGGCATCCATGGGCAGCCACCAGTGAGTAAAGGAATCCTGGATGCACCCACTGCCACAAAATGAGGAATTCTGGACATAGAAGAGATTGTGAGGAGAGGGACACAGGAGTGGGATCAGCCTGGAGCACCAACCACAGGACATCCAGTGCAGGGAAAGGAAAAGCAAATCAAGAGAGAGGAAAATAAAAGGTATATTAATTCCAAAGTGGGAAAACTGTGAAGGATTTTCTTTGTCCTACGCATTTGTACCTGCAATAGGATTTTCCACCAACATTTTACTGGTATTCTATTGCTCCTCCCACCTCAATTTGGCCACTACCCCATCCAGCCCGCACTCCTGATCACCCCCAGGGCTGAAGGTGTTTGCCAGAAGCTCAAGGTTCTCCCCAGTTTGGCATCAGTGGGAGCAGTGGAAGCCTTCACCAATACCTGGTAAAATCTGCAGAAGGTTGCAGAGCCACATTTCAAAGGCTTAATGATTTCCCAAAGCCCTGTCTCCCATGCAGAGTCACCCTTTAATTTGGCCTAAAAATTGTTGTAAATATTTCCAATTAATTGAAATCCTTTATCAGCCCATGACATTCAGCTGTTTGCAGCCTTCACTTCCAAACCAAGCTGAAAAGCTTAGGTACATCCTACTTGTTTATGGGAAAGAAGGAAAATGTGTCTCTAATACTTTGTAGGGCCCAAGTCTTGCATTTTTTGATTTTGTAACAGCAGCCATATGTGCTTTGAAGTTAAATGTTCCCACTTTGTTACTTGTTGTGGATTATATCCACTTAAACTGATCTGTAAACATTTAATGCCTCAACATTCATTCTTTTCATGCTGGTCTTCTGCAAAACTTCTTGTTCTCCAAATTAGACCACATTAAAGAGGGAATATCACAATAAAGAATGCCCCAAAAAAGAAAACAAAAAGTCTGTATTTATGAGAAACATGCAAATTTAAAAATAATAAGCAAAAGGTCAAAGACAAGCCAAAATACATATGTATGAAACTGAAGGACTGCCATGAGAAGAGCAGTAAATCACATGCTTTTTTAAGAGTACGAACCAAATAAATGTCATCATGAAAGACATCTTTATTTGAACTAGAACTGAACTCTAATTTGTAAATACCACTTCTTAACAGAAATGGTATTTTGAATGTCTTTGTAGAAAAGATTTTGGATTCCCCTGTTCTATTAGGCAGCCTGACAAGAAATCATGTTTTAATTTGTGAGGAGTGCAATGGTCACCTTCTCCTCCTCCTAAACCAGAGCTGTGAAGGTGCTGGGTGATCAGATCCCCATGAAGAAATCCCCATCATATGACAGAGATCATCTACTTCATTAAAATATTTTTTTTTTCTTAAATTGAAAAAAACTATTGCAGAAATGTACATAAAAATAAAATCCCAAAATTGCATTTTGGGCAAATTAGCCATAATTTGTAACGTCAGTATTTTCAATTTCTGTTTATTTTAACAACACTTAAAGCAGTCAAAACTAAATATTTATGAGTCATACAATTTTAAAGCTATCAATGCAAGTAATGAGCGAAGCACTGACAAAAGCTGAAATTCTTTCCCCCAAAAGCAAGGACAGTGCAGGAAAAGCACAATTTTGAGCTTTAAGTACTTCTACAAAGTCTCATCCTCATCAATTACATTCCATCCCTCAGGCTGAAAATATTGTCCAGCCTTTCTATCCGTGTACTATAACCCAGTCCAGAAACTCCCACCAAAACTTTGCTCTTTTGCTCAGTAAATGACAATGACAACAATGACAACATTGAAGTCATGGTTCCAAACTACCCCTCCAAAATCCTGTTCCACTCTTTTGGAGATGTTTATCCAGGGATGGATATCTCCAATAATGCCCAACTGCAGCCTGTGTCTGTCCACTCACAGAATATTTTAAATATAAAGATTCAGGGAACAAAACCCCCACACATCCATCTGCAGGCTCATTGCACGTTCCTCCCTAAGCTTCATCAAAGACAAAACGGGATTGTTTTCAAAACAAGGACGGCAAAAACACACATGAAAGAGTTAAGAACACTTAAGACTTTGAAATGGTAAACAACTAAACTGAACCTTGCCCTAAATTCTTACTTTAATCTACCAAACCCAGCCAGCCAGCATGTTCCCTACAGAAATAACTGCTGAGTAGCTTCAGGAAATTTGAGTAAGGACATTCTTATCTAACATCATAATTTGCAGGGAAGTTCACTTTAATGCTGCTGCTGCAGTCTTAGTGGAAGGACATTAAAGCGCACGAAGACTGTTTGTCAGCATGGAAGTTGAATTTATTTTTTGAAGTCGCAACATCACTTGGAGTTCACTGTGGGAAAGTTTTTCCAGCACTGCTGCCCTCCAAGGCCACAACATATCCAGTAGGTATGTTTATAGTAAGCAGCCAGACTGAGAAACCAAACAAAAGATAATCAAATGGCTTGTGCAGAAATGGTTGAGCTTAACTAGACTGGAAAGACACAGGCAGATGTGAGCCAAGCACACAGAGCAGGCACAGCATCCACTGCTGCTGCAGCCTCCCAGGAATTCCCAACGCTCCATCCACTTAACCCTGTGTTACAACTCTTCTCTCCAAGGAAGGAGAATGGAACACAGCCACCAACCACTGAACTTCTTTCCTCTCAGTCTTCTCAAACCTTTATTAGGCAATAACATTTCCCAGGAAAAATTCTTCTGGGCAAGACTGCGCGTCCAGTCAGTCCCACGTCACGTCTGGTAAAAGCTGAAGAGTTAATTCTTGTCCTGGCTGAATTCCAGTGATGAAAAATCGTGTTCTCCCTGATTAAAAAGCCCTTTGCTGTTTCCCCAGGGTACAATCTCTTTGTGTGCTTTCTACCTAAAATGATGTGCTGAATTTCCTGGGATGTTTGAAAGAGATGCTTTGTCACACCTAAAATTGGCCACAATTCGGTGACAAATGAAACTGCATCACAGGCATCATGAAAGAGACAGTGAGAGACAGGCAGGTGAGGTAACAATTTGCAGGGGTTTCATTCATTGCTTTTCCTTTGCGTAACTTTAATTTTCTTATCCAAAACTTATGTTTGTCTACAACCTAAAAAGCTCAGCTAAACAGGAGAAAAAAAAAAAGGAAATAAAGAGAAAAAAGAGTGATTTAATTCCTTTGTCCAAGGAGGTTCTTTTCCTGACACAACACATCTTTCACAATATTGAATTATTTTTGAGATATAAACAGGAGATGGTCACCTTCCCCTCAATTATGAAGTGCACTACAGCTGCAACAATATGCAGAAATTTATTGACAGCTGTTGATGAAATAAGACCACAGAATCACAGAGAAGTCTGGGCTGGAAGGGACCTTAAAGTTCTTCTCATTCCCCTAGCCCAGGTTACTTTTATTATATTCTAAGATGGCTGAAGAAGGACCAAGAAAGTTCAAAGTAACAATGTGACCAAAGATTACTGGTATTTATTTGTCTCAGCTCCTGGCTCTGAAACTTTTCCCTTCCAACAGCCACACAAAAGGATTTCTGCTTTTCTGCATTGCAAATGCAGCTTCAAGGCATGAACACCTGATAAAGGACAGACCCCACATCAGCTTTGATAAAAGTCAATACAGGCAAAGAAAAACACATTTTGTAATGTATGTAAAATGAGTGTAAATCAGTATTCCATGTATGAAAGGCAAATTTATCACAATCAAAAGTCAACTTTTTCTTCCCAACATTTACTCATGCCTGATCAGAATCTAAAGACCTTGAATAATAAAATGTTTGATAGGGACAATCAGGAATGCTGCAAGGAAAAGGGGAAAATTCTTTTAATACTCACAAAAAGTAACAAAATCAGCAAAGTACCACACACAACTGATTTACTTCCCCCATAGAAAATGTTATTATTAAGAACAAATATCTGAAGCCTCCAGATTAGATTGTTAAGCTTTGACCCCTCAACTTAGCAGAGAAATCATAAAAGCATTTCCCAAAACTTTTCACAATATTTTAATAATTATATTAAAAAAAACCCTCAATCACTGATGTAGGTACATCATAAAAACTGAAAACACATCCAGAACGTGACCTTAAAAATACAAGAGCTTTGAAGAAGAGGAAATTTAGAATATTCTAAAGAAGCAGGAAGCTGAAAGATAACAGTAAAAATAAATTAACAATTTATAACTGGACATTTCAACCCAGACGAGCCCAAGCTGGATCAGTGAAGGCTCAGCAGCACCTCACAGTTAGAAGACACCAGGGTTGTCTCACCAGTGGGTATACCCAGCTGGGTATTTGCAGGTTCTGGGATAAAAGCATGGTCTTCATATAAACTTGCCTGAAACACTCACAGCTTCCTAAAATTACACAGATTCTTACCAAGAAAAATCCTTGTATAAAGACTTGTATAACCAAAAAAAGCCAAGGGAAGTTTGAAAACCTTTCAAGACAACTGTTCTTCAACCCAGGTAGCTCGAAGTGAAAGCCATTCTGTATCTCCTTTCCTACCTCCCCTACCACTGAAGTCTTTTTTGGGTCAAGGGTCTTCTGTGTCTGAGGTGGGATCCTTGTAAATAAAGTTGCTCAGTTTGAAGCTGTGAGTAGCAATTAAAAGACAGCAAGATGCTCCCGTGGCAATTGAAATTGCCAAGTAACAGCAGCCACATCTGACACTCAAACCTTACAGATTCCAAGGGGCTGCCATCCTTTAGTGGGATTTTTTTATTATTATTTTTAGCAATGACATATTCTTTAAGTGTGACACTCCACTTAAAACTTCCTGACCCTTTCAGAACCCACTGGAGGCCGTGATCCACAGCAGGGAAACGCTGTTCAGCACAAGCCCTCACAGACCTCTCTTTTACAGCCTCCAATCCTCTTTGTCAGGTAACTCCCAACAAGTCTTATCAGGCAATCAAAGTCTCTCATGAACGACTTCTTTAATTACCATCCCTGGAGAGGAGACTTGAAAAACTGATTTATGTGCCACGGTAGCCAATTTGTTATCCAAGGGAGCTCCTGTATCAGCAGAGGATCATCACAGTTTAATAACCAGCCATTATCAACACAACATGATTGCCAACTGGAATTTCAATTAGGAAAAGAAATAAAATACAAATAAAATGACAGAGATAAGAGATAAGCAAGCAGGCAGATTGACACTGATATAAAAATGCAGGATATAAAGAGATCCTTTGTCAGCTTCAGTTGGTGTAATTAGTAAAATGGCCATGAGCAAGTTTTCCCCCTTAAAGCAGCTTTAAAAGCTCAGGGTATTACAGCTTCCTGCTCCTATCATCCAGTGGATAAATACAGCCCAAATATCCAAAATCTGCAAGTGACTGCTTGCACCTTTGTTTTGGGCAGCCGTACAATGCTGACACCTTCACCCATCTCCACCCTCAGCCTGGAAAAAGCAAGAGAAACACCAAGAAAGCCAGAAAACCATTAATATTCTCTGTTATCATTTCTGATTGCACTGAAGAGAACTTGGCCATCCAAGAAAAACCTGGAGTGTAACAGGCAAGGTTTTTAAATGCTGTCATATCCCTCTGGACTGGCAATAGTGTAGGAAGAATAAGGATCATTTGGCAGCTGATCAAAATGACAACATGAAAATACGTGATTATTTTTCAAAAAACAAGGCTGAACTATTTTGTTAAACTCGCTCTCATCACTCCTGACTTTGGCTGCAACTCTGTGAGCTTTCAACCTGTGAGAATAAGCACAAAATGAGGAAGAAAAGAAAGAAGAAACCTCCCTGTTAAAATCAAAGTGATCTTAATAAAACTGAATTGCTATAAGGAGATTAATCCCAATGAAATAGGTGAAAGATTTGGTGGTACAAGTAAAAGGGTTACAAAAAAGACAAAACAGCACAATGTATAAAAACAAGTATAAATATACATGTACATATACATGTATAACACACTGTATCAAAAAAAATACATTAAAATACAGCTACAGAGAAAAGGTAGCTCATTGTCACCTTGGAACTGTTGTGGACTGATACCACAGAAAATACAACCAAGGGAACAGAGTCTTATAAGAGTAACGAATTTAAATTATTAAAAGGGAAAGAAAGAGAGGAACACACAGAAAAGCCTCCTGAACACTTTCAAAAGAAAACACACTGACCAAAAAAAAACCTGAGTTGTATTAATGGCTTGCAAATTCTGTATTGGTTAAAAAAAATAAACACAGAAAGCCAAACTCTTCTTTCATTTATACAAGTATAAATAAAAACTAACGTCACAGAGTCGTCAAGAATTAGTCTGGATTTCTACCAGAATAAGACTCTTGGTTTTGATCAGCAGCTATTATTTTGCCTGATTTATGAGTAACCATATTAAATGTGTGAAGATTATAGTTACTTAAAACTTCAATGTTCTCTTCTCATACATTCATAAATAACCTTTCCCAGCCTAAGCAACTCATTTCTAAATGACTGATTTCCCACATGGAAGTTTCGCTGGCTAAGCTCTGAAAGCAAACTGCGTTACTGAGAAGTTCCCACTGCAAGTTAATAAATAAGTAAACTACTCAGTTTATATTACCCCAAGATTCCAACTATTGAGTCGTGCTTCCAGGTCATCGTCATCCAATGAAAGGTTTCTTTTGTGTTGATCATCCTGGAACATTAAAAAAGTCAGAGAAAATATCAGAATTGCTGGCAGATACATAATTTAAAATTAAACTCCTCATTGACTTGGCCATAGCTGCATTGCACTTCCTAATAGTGTCACAAATACTTCTGACACTTTTCACCTAAACAGCTCAGTTTCCAGAGGATACTGGGCTGAGAAAGCAGCTCAGAGGATAAATTAGCCTGGCTCTCCATTTTAATGCTCTTTTTTATTTATGTCCAAAGCAGAGGGTGAATTCACTAAAAAACACAGAATACTCCATTTTCAGGCATCAATTCATCTCCACAGTGCCTTTTCTGGGGCTAATCCAGGATTCCGAGATCACTTGATCAGCCTCCAAATAAAAAAAACCAGATTTTAAAATGAAAGGAAAGCCCAGCAAGGCAGGGATGGTTCTCAAAGCAGAGGACAGAGCAGCTGTGCCCAGCCCAGGGGTCCCTCCTGATTTCCAGCACCCAGCCAGGGCTGTGGTTATTGCTGCTCCAGGAACTAACAAGGAATTCCCCCTGAGAAGAAATTTTTTTCCTGTGGGATAAACTAGACACATTTAATGTATCTAACAGGGAAGCTGATACACAACATTTTCCTCACACCAGGTATTTAGAAAAACAACGTTAAAGCCTGAATTACTTTGTCTCACGAAGTGAGGTTTGTGTCTGGGCCTGCCAGCACCTCTCCTTTAAATCCCACTTGTCACAAAGCATCCAGTGACCAGAGCTGGGGCTGCTGGTAACCAACACTTGGTTGAGGCAGCTCTGAAATGTTTCTCCAAAGTCTCCCTGCTCCTCTACCTGGGCCTGAACGATGCCAGGACATCTGTGAAACCCCAGAACATCCCCGACAATGGAACAAGGTATTGTTTGTTCCAGCCAGCCAAACATTACCAAACTAGCAGAGCAAGAGAGGATTATTTCATTTAAAGGCCCTTTCAAAGCTGTAATCACAGGAGAATCCAGTACGTGGAGCTGCAGAACACTCAAGTGCAGTGGTTTGTCTAACACCGACCTGGAAGCTGCAGCAGAGCCAGCAATAACAGCAACAAAAATTAAAAATAAACAAACCAAAGCAGCAAAACTCCCCTACAGAACTTTAAAGCCCCAAATCCAGGTTTCAGCTGAAGAATATAATATTTTTTTTACAATAACTCTTCCATAAGGAGTGCTTCCAGAAGTAAAATAAACAGGAAACCAATAAGGAGAAATGTAGTGAAGCCAGCATGTGGTTTTATTTTTAATTATGGCATTTCTGTATTTCAATTCCATTTGTACACATACAATCAACACACACATAAATCCATTGACAGCAATCAGAGCCTAGAGCACAGACACTGATTTCTGCCCACCTGTAAGCTGCCCTGATAAACCATCCCCTTGCTAATCCTCTATTCCAGCTGCACAGCAGAACACGAATTTCCTCAGAAAGGAGCTTCCAGTTTATCCTATTTGCACTTCATGTCCTCATAAATCCTCAACTGTGCCCAGCTGCAATCTTTCTAAACTGTTCTCTGATAGAATCAAAAAACGGAGCGTGGGCAGAGCTGGAGGAGCAAACAGGAAATTCAGCGTTCACGGAGGGGTGAGGGTTGTTCTAGGTGTGGTGAAGGACACTGCAAGGCCACAGAGCACATTTTGTTAGGTAAACAGCCCATTTCTTGGTATCACACATTTGTCAGGAGTAATTGTCAGTGCAAAGCCGGCAATTACATAAAAAACATCACTGAGTATTTTGGACTAAAAAGGTTTTCAGACAAAGCCTGCTCTGTGCCCTTTCATCAGTCAAAATGCTCCGTGTGGAAAGTCTGATGAAACAAACTGTCCAAAATTCACTCCTGCAGAGGTCAGCCATCACTGAATAGAGCCAGAGGCATCTATGCAGCTTTCTTTAATCTGTTATTGCAAAATACAAGATGATGTCAATGCAGGCACATTGCCAAGCCCGGGGAAAACAATGCAGCAGACACTGAAAACACAACACTAAACAGAGGTCAAGAATAAGGATGAACTGAGAGCATCCTACAAGAAATCCTTTTCCCCTGCACTGCAGAGGACAGATTTTGATGAGCTTTAGTCCTCCCTATCACTCCCTCCCAAAAGTCTGCACCTTTACACAGGGATCATGACCCACAAGGCTGGAAATCACAGCTTTACAGGGATATATGAAAGCAAGTGAGGGAAAGCAAAGCTTTAGGACAAAAAGGAGAAGCATCTTACAGACAGTGACGTGCCGAGGTCATCTTCATCTGTCCGGTGACAACGGGAGATTACTGATGGCTTCTCACTGAGTCTTTCCCTGTCAGTAAGGACAAGAGGAAGCAGAAAGAGAAGAATTCATTTTCAGCAACTTGTGGCACACAAAGGATGTTAATCACGGAATAGAATTGGCTAAAATATACACAAGAAAAGAACTGTCAAGATGGAAAGATTAAAAAAAAAAAAAAAGGAGAAGAAAAGAGAAAAATTTCATGTTAAAGGTAAACAAAAGCCTTAAGTGTTCCATTAGAAAAACCGCACCATAAAACCCCACACCAAAAAACCCACTAGAAATACTGTGCACATGACAGTACATTAAAAAGTGTTCTGTGCTTTTCTTTTACTACATGACCCAACATCTCCCAAAGGATTTTAGGATAAATCTAAGCTAAGGAGAGGGCTGATCTAAGAGAATGTTTTTGAAACAGAATTGCTAAGAGTATGAAACAACATAAGATGGAGTGACTCAGAGAAGAAAGAGGAATTAAGGTGATGGTTGGTTGCACCATAGGGGAGACTTTTAAGGCCAAAAAAACTAGGTTAGAACAAGGTAAATGATCCCATAACACACAAAGGGCAAGAATGACACACACAGCTCTAAACTAAGGCAGTGGCTTGAAAGGCCAAGGTGGAGAGGAACAAGTCATAAAGCTTGTCTCGGTTTCATTTCATTTCTGTTTTATGGACTCAAGTGGAATTTATGGGGGATGATAAAGAAATGCCCACAAGACAGGACACAGGCACAGCACGACCAAGTGCTCTGTCCAGCAGATGGATTTTCTGGAAAAGCTTTTGTTGTAAATAAAACCCTTGAACAAAGGCAAACGCAGATCAGCAGATAGGTGAGGAGAATTGTCAGTGATGCACCTGGTCATAGACATTTCTCAAGCACAGAACAGGGGAAAAAAGAACAAAAAAAAGTAAAAGTTACAAGCATTTATTAGATGGGTTGATACAGCAAAAGATCCAAAACAGTAGTGAAACACCCGTCAGCACATACTCCACTGTCAGATGCACAGGTATTTAGGTAATTAAAAACTCCTGTTAGTCCCTTCACCTTCCTGTGACTGGCCATATCATATTAAAGTCAAATCAGACCATTCAATACCTCCCTTCCTTTCCATCTGGCAGCAAATGAGATGGTTGCTATGCCAAAAACACTGTGAGATGAATGAGGTGTTTATGAACAGAACAACAACTGTTGGATGTACAATATAAACCAGTCACTTCTAGGAAGACAAACACAAAAGTTTTCACGAAGCACAGGGCCCCAGCTTTCATCAGAACAGCAGGGAACAGAGAAATACAACAACTGGGAGCCTACCTTGCCTTCCAGCACCAATAAATCCCATATAAACAACATGTATGGATGCACAATAACAATTACAAAGCAGTAAATATTTTAGATAAGCAAAGTCTTAGGGGTAAAAAAGATCAAAAGGAATTTGATAGCACAATGACTGCCTCTTGCACTTCTTACCAAGATTTCATTTGACACAAAATTACCTTTAATTAAAGGGAGATAAATCTTCGCCTGTGAGTAAATCTGCCCTTTTATCTGATTTCCTTTCTGAGCAATACTCAGGTTACCTAACAATGGAATAAAGTTCTGATTGTTAAAAATGAGGGAAAACAGAATTCATGCCCTCCTCATTCAGAGATTCAGGAATATCAACAAATGCACAAACCAATCCAAGCTACCTGGAATATTTTCAAATTGACCAAAGGGAGGACAAAAGTCTAGATGTATTTTTAGTTCTGGATTTGCTCTTTTGAAGAGGAACTGAAAAGCAAGCTCCTTTACTTGATTCTCCAAACAGAATTTGGAAAGACTGTTAAGGATGAACACAATTTTGCTTATATCAGGTATGTACCACCTGTCCACTCCCTTTTCCAGCCTCCTGCTAATACAAGGCAGGCTCCAAAACGCACAAGATTAATTCTTTTTGCTCCCACTGCAGGTGAGTGAAAGATGATCAGAGTTTTAACACCAGCCTGTGACCTCCTGCTTCAGCCCAAGCAGGGAGCTGGCACGGGAGGAGGCAGCAAACTGCTGCTAATAAAGGAGATTAGTAAATATTCCTTCTAGGAACAACTCACTGATTCCTCCTGGTCCAGCATGACTACACACCAACCTTTAACAACGTTTTCAGGCACAGACTATAAACATAGAGCAGAATTTTCCTGGGGTCAAAAAGCCCAGGCTTCTGTTCAAACCAATCTAGAGCATTTGTCAAACCAACCCTCTCACATTTCAAAATAAAGCTGCACCTTTCCAGCCCCAGCTGGTTGGATTTATTCATCCACACCCCAGTTTGCAAGTAAGGTTTGTCTATCTAAAGTTTTTATTTAAGCAGAAAAACAACTTCATACGGAAAAGTCAAAATTGTCCAGCACAGAATTATCTGTATTGCAAGATAAAAATCACTATGAAAAGTATTTCTCTGTTTGTTTGGGTCTTTGAAAGGAGAGAATCTTGAGATAAAGAATATCAAGTAGCTACTCAAACATGTCTCACTGACATTATCTATTTTGCCCTGAGAAAATGTTGTAGGAACTGAGTCATGGCTGGAATGCAAAATTTTCATCCAACTACACAAATTCCGTGCCCATGGATGCAGCTTTCCCAGTGCACATTCAGAGGAGAGAGACAAATACAGTGGAACTCGGTCACCATCTGCTGGCTCTCCCTACAAACTGCACATCCAGAAATATTCAATATATTGAATATATTTTACCTGCACTGATTGCTCTTCCAAAACTGTAAATACAAAGAGAAACAGGGTCAATATGTTGGATATATGTTCTGAAACTAAACTTGAAAATGTATTTCTAACAGAATGAAACGAAACCAGAAGCAGAGCAAACGCTCACTTCCTCTTGTACAGCACCTACTGAGCTTTCACTCCATGTCTAAGAGTGGTTCCTTCACCAAGGATTTCAGAGAGGTTAAACATTAACTAGACTTTAAAATGGGCAACCAGGAGAAAATTCCATCCATGACTGAAATGCAGCCACATAAAGGAAAAAAAAGGAATACAGATCTTGATAATCAGCACAAAGTTGCACTATGTAAGAAAATCCAGAAAGTAGATCCTTAAGAACAGTAGATTAAACTAGAATTTACCTAAGATTCCCACAAATTAGAACAGAATAGAGCTGAAGTTTTCCAAGTGTCCAAATGACCAGCTTGTCACTCCTTCAATCCTGCAGGGACAGCTTTCTAAGCCAACAGGAAAACAAGCCTTAATAACACGACACATTTCAGCCCTTTCCCCCTGCTGTAAACAGCTCCATGTTCAGCTGGCTGGGACTAAGGATGCAGTTTAAGCTCACTGGCTGCTGCAAATCAAAACCCTAAATCTTGCTCAGCAAAACTTGCTTATCTGCAAGGAGCCATTATTCTGTTTCCTCTAAAAAACCAGGGAGCAACAGTCACAGAGCAACCTCTAAATCTACCATCTGTATGCTTGTTTATATTTCTAATCTACAGGGAAAAAAAAGCCATTAAAAACTATTTGATAAAACAGCTGCTTTCAGCATCACGGCCTTAGACTAGAGATGTTGGCTTTGATTTTCCATGTTAAGTGTCCTGAACTGAAATGAGGAGGAGAAAAAGAGGAAGGGAAAGAGGACAGGGGGATGGGACACTGGAGAAGATCCAAAGCAGTCAGAGGAGAAGACATAATGGAGAAAAGTAGTAACAGAGCAGTCTAGAAGTTCTCATCACATTGAAGCTGTTACCAGAGTTTCTGTATGTAAAGCACAAACACAGATGGTGAGTCCATGAGTGCAATAAACTCACACAAACTGAGACATCTAGAGCTTACATCTATTAAATACAAATCAAACACTGCTGAAGCGAGGACAGGAACCTTACCCATGTGCAGGAGATGTTGCTGAAGATGAGTTCTCCACAGAGGATACATTACTGTCAGGGTTCCCCAGCTGTCCCACCACCCACTCAGGTAAGCAGCCAGGGCTGCTGTTCTGAACTCTTGGTGAACTTGGTTCATCAAAATAAACTGACTAGAATGAGAACAAATGCAAAATCAACACCAAATACATTTACACAGATACATTCTTTACACCCTTAATGTCACTTCTTGCAGGACTACCTGCAGTACAAATATTCCTTTTCCAGTGAAGTCGGTGAGGTGTGCAAATGACACCTTCCCAACCCATGGGAATTCATAGCAACAGTGTAAATATTTTCCAATACTTCTTACAGCGTGGGTAATTTTAGCAAAAATTGGCATTGTTATGTCACTGAAGCTGATGCCAAGGGTTGATACAGAATATTCAGCTCCTCAGAAAACAAAATGCAACTTTAATGATGTCTGTGTGAATTTTATATTCTTCTCAGGCTACTAAAGTCACCACCTTCAAGAACAATCTTCCTTTCACAAGAGCTATCTACTGTTTAGGACAAAAGAAAGCCTCAAGGGCCTTTTATTATATTTTTCCAAAGAACTAGAAAAAGATTACCTTTCTGTTCCTTCAAACACCTGTTTTCATAAGCCTTCTAATCAGAATTTTGAAGATACAGGTCTCAAAAAGTTCTGCCCATTGAAAGGTTTTCCCAGCACCAATGACAAGAAATGCCTTTGTTTATCACACACAGCTCCACTCAACCCATTCAGAATGGTTCCTCACATTTGTGCCAAATCTAAGACGGAAAAGCAATTCCAGGATACATTTTAGCAACTTTGTCTCAACAAGAAACGACACTCACCATGTAGGCAGGCAAAGTTTTCAGCATTCCTTCCTCTGGTTTTTGGCTGAAGGGACCCTCCAGAATTCCTCTCTGCAGCATGTGGAGTAACAGTTTTGCATACAAGTTTCGATTCTCCCTTCCCACTATTCCTATGCCTGCTTCTGAAGGTTTGCAGAGTTTTTTAATCCATAGTGAGCATCTTTTTCGTTCTGAAAATATAGATATACACGGTCACTATACATTTTAAGAGCAAATCAAACGCATGCAGAAAACAGAAGCCATCACTGGTCACCAATTTTGTAGGTTTCTTCCTTCTACACCAAAGTTTAAAACAAAACAAACTCCCAAATAACCAAACCAAATAAAGGATTAAAAACTTGAAATTAAAAAAAAAAAACACAACTCTTTAACAACGGTTCAAATTTACAAATTGCACAAACATTTCCTATAAATTCACGTTTACCAGAAGTTTACATCACTTTTGGAAACAGCATGGAATTGGAAACATCAGGAATTCTGCACTCACTGCAAGAGCTGCCATAAACTACAACTTCCAGCTTGCATGAGCATTAATACTTTAAATACACAATAAATTTTCATCCATTAAAAAAATAAATCTCTAATTACACAAGCTTTGCTACCAGATAAGAAAATTATTCATTTGGTTAAATGTTTATACATAAAGCTCCTAATTTGTAGGATTTGTGCCTTTAATAATAACCAGCTTGTGGTAAAAATTAGATTTATATGACATGATTAGATGTTCCTATTATTACACATTCCTGAACAAATGTTAACAACTTTATAAATTAAAAAGATTTGCTATCTCAAAAACAGTGCCCTTTCAAAGCTTTTAGTTTCCACTGAAGTAGGTTTTTAAAGATAGATGGTAACGTATTTATGCAGAAGCACATTGACATCATGAAAACAGGACAGATAAGGTCAAACAAGTGCAGTAGGTACCTAAAACTTCCAGCATTAGAAGTTGTGCTAAACCCCCATCAAAACTGTACCTTGTAATGTCCGAGATGCAGTGCCTGGTTAAATTAAGCGGCACAACTACGCACAATGATTGTCAGTCCCTAGGACCTTGTCGTTAGAGTTTAAATGCACATTTTACCACGTGTACCTGAAGCATTCTGCAGGTTAAGGACATAGGGCTTCATAGCCACAACACAGCGATCTAATTCCGCGTCCAATTTCTCCTTTATTTCGCCTTCACTGCTCATTTTGAAAGCACGCAAAGTAACCTGCAAGATTAACGACATTGATGTAGAAAAGGTAAAACACTGTTTTACATCAGTCTCTCTTCTTCTTGGGCCACACAAAGATGTGCTTGGAACGATACAGGAAGTGAAACTAGATGTGTCGCTACTTTCAAATAAACACGAAACTAAACCAGATTCTTTGTAAATAGCAGGTACTCAGCGTAATCTACAAGAACGCGCTTGTTTGGATTTGAAACTGAAGAGCCGACCACAGAGTAAATATATTAATTACACCCAATTTGTATAAAACACCTCAAGGCGTTTGCGTGATACCGCACTCCTAACTTGGCATTCCTTAGAATCAGAGGGGCATCGTTAAAGAAGACGGGGGGGAAGGAAGGAGAACAGCAAGCAGAGCGGTAGTTGCCAGTAACAGAACCAAAAAAAGCTGTTTTTTCAGGACCGCTTTAAAGGAAGCAGCCCCGCACGGAGCAAGCTCTCCGCTGCCGCGGCGCTCCTTTCCCCGCTGAGCGGGGACTCCTCTGGGCACATTCCAGCGCCGGACGAGCGCGTCCCTGCGCCGGCGGAGCCGCCCGCCCCCGGCCCGCCCCGGCCCTGCCCTGCGCTCAGCCCCGGCCCTGCCCCGGCCCGGGGCGCACACGGGTGGCCCCGGCAGCCCTCCCTGCCCCGGCCGGGCCCCGCGGGCCCTGCCCCGTTACCTCGGGGGGCTGCGGGTGGCGGCCACGGCGGGGAAAGGCGGCGGCGGCGGCGGCGGCCGAACGTTCAAAGCGGCGCCGCTCCCGGCGGCCCCGGGCCCGCGCGTTTCCGTTTCCGCGGTGACCGCGGCCGGCCCGGCGCCGGCCGCCTCGGGCGGGGATGGAGAGCCCCGGCACGGCCCGCAGGGGTGGGAGCGCGCAGCGCGGGGGAGTTGTTCGTTCCCGGGAACGGGGAAAGCTCTTGGGATTGAGGAGTGCGGGGAGGGTGCTGGTGGGGCGCCGCGGAAACTCGGGCACGACTCTGAGAGCCGCCGGGCTCTTCCCTCTGGTGACCGGGGGCAGGAGCCAGGGCGCGGCTGCAGCAGTGCCGGGGCAGGCTTGGGTTGGATTTCGGGGAAAGGTTCTTCCCCCAGAGGGTGCTGGGCACTGCCCGGGTTCTCCGAGGCTGCCAGAGCTCCAGCGGTGTGTGGACAGCGCTGCCGGCCATGCCCAGCGTGGGGTTGTTGGGGTGCGTGTGCGGGGCCGGGAGTTGGACCCGAGGGTCTTTGCAGCTCTGGACTCTCTGTGATCCCTGCCCGAAGTGATGGATGGCACCACAGCCCAGCAGCGCGGTCATGGCTACGCCCGGTGCCTTCCCCCAAATCCCCCTCCCTTTTGTTAGAAGTGTGTATGGTGTAGTTGGCTTTTCGCATGACTGTTATAATTGTGCTGCATTATGTTTTTATTAATAAGAATTTAGAAGGGTAACGAATGTGTATTTTTGATTATACCAGAGGGGTAAGATTTTTTGTAACGCTTAAGCCACCAAGCCTGAAGCTATGGGAAGGGGGTCACCTTGTGCCCCTTTTAAGAAAAAAACCCGTTAACTTTCTGTTTTCTTATCCGACTGAAAAAACCAAAAAACCTCAAAAGAAGATTTATATTCATGTTACCAGTCTATGTGGAGACTCCCACAAAATAAATCTACTAGATAAGATTATCGGGGATCCTTAAAACAGGTCAAAAAGGAATGTTTGATGACCATCTATTGAATATTCAATACGGTCCTCCTTAAAGATAGGAGTCCTAAAGGGTGAGGGGGGCGACAGGCAGACCTGGTGCCAAGTCCCCCCTCGGCCGACAAGCTTGGTTTATTCTGTCTCCTACTTTGTCTATTTTTTTTATTGCTATTGAACTCATAAAAGTCTAAAAAAGAGTGGAACTTGTTTTTCACACTTTGTAGGTAGTTGTGGATCCACCCAGACGCGCACGGAAAACGCCTCAGGAGTCCCCGGCAGAGCGTCGGGGAGCTGCCAGGGAGGAACGGGAGATGCCAAGCGCAAAGTCGTGCCCTGGGTTTGGCCGATGCCCAGCACTGCCGCGGGCTGGGTGGAGCAGGGGTGGACAGCAGGCCTGGGCGAGGGCTGGGGGGTTGGTGGGTGGGTGAGGAGCTCAGCGTGCCCCGGGCTGAGCCCGGCGGGGGTTGTGCCCCTCGGCCCCGCAGGTGAGATTTCACCTGCAGAGCTGCCCCAGCCCCGGGCCCGCCGCGGGAGGGACCTGGAGCTGCTGGAGCCAGCCCGGAGGAGCCCATGGAGATGCTCCAAGGGCTGGAGCCCCTCTGGAGCCAGGCTGGGACAGCTGGGGGTGTTCACCTGGAGGAGAAGAGCTCTGGAGAGACCTCAGAGCCCCTTCCAGAGCCTGAAGGGGCTCCAGGAGAGCTGGAGAGGGACTGGGGAGGAGGGATGGAGGGACAGCACACAGGGAATGGCTCTCCACTGCCAGAGGGCAGGGACAGTTGGAATACTGGGAAGGAATTCCTGGCTATGAAGGTGGGGAGACGCTGGCACAGGTGCCCAGAGTAGCTGTGGCTGCCCCTGGATCTCTGGCAGTGCCCAAGGCCAGGTGAGACAGGGCTTGAAGCAACCTGGGACAGTGGAAGGTGTCCTTGCCCATGGCGAGGGGGTAGAATGGGATGGGCTTTAAGGTTTCTTCCAACTCAATTCTACGATTCTGTGCTATAAATTTAATGGGATTGGTTCAAGTCCTTGATACGCAAGGGATGGACTTGATGCCTCATGGATGCGGGAGAGCTGGGACTAGAAAAGTGAGGGAGCAGCAGCAGTGGGGGACAACCCCAGGTTCTTTGTGATGTGTTATTTAAGTCCTGCTAGCCGGATATTGGCTGTATCTATTTTTGTATCTTCATTATGATCGATATTTGGGGAGAAAATATTTCTACTCAGAGCGAAGTGAGAAATACTTGCCACCCTGAAGTTAAAGGTCAATAAATTAGAAGTAGCTTTTGAGCCTGAGCAATGGGGGCTGGGTCCCAGAAACACAAGTGGATGAAATGAGAATGAAATCATAGGAGAAGGTTTAATAATTGCAGAGCCAATTTTATCCACAGTTTCTGAGTAAAATCTGTTCAAGTATATATTCTTGTAGGTAATGAAGCGATTTTGAGCTCACTTTAAAACATTAAATCTGCTCCATATTGCTAATGGTTTCTGGGTTGTTCATGTCCTATCCCAAGGACAGAGAACATGAGTGGGTGTTGTGGAATAGAAGAATTTCAAAGCCTGACTCTTCTGCACAAAAGCCATGGGTTGTATTTGGTGTTTTGTAGCCATTTCAAGAAAACCATCAATTAATCCAAAAGAATTAGAGAAATCTTTCAGCTGTGCAATCTCATCCTGAGTGAATGAAGCGATTGTGTATGATCCCAAATAAACCCTCTGACCCCTTTGATTCATTTATTTCTCTTTCCCCCAAATCTGTCAGGAGCTTTGCTCTGTGTGTAGTGTCTAAAGCACTTTTATCTCAAACTCTTCAACACTTCTGAGTTTGACTCAGATGCGCATACACATCAAACAAGCAATCCTTACGTGTACGGTAGGAAATCGGCTGTTTTCTTTGATTTCTCAGCTAATCTTCAGCAGGAATGATTCTCTGTTAGGGCTCGTTGGGTGATAGCTCTGACAGCTACACCAGGGCCTACTCTGAGTCCACATTTGCACAGAAGCAGTGCAAAAATCAGTGATGGATTATTTCAACCATGGCAGAATCTCAAGAGTACATTGCAAGGATGATTTATTACCTTTAAATTCCAAATTTAAAATAGTTGTTATTTGATATATATTGGAACACGGGGCACTTTTCATCTGTGTTTAATCCATGGTAGATTCTTGCTGCAGAGTAAGGCTGCTGTGTTTCTGCACGTTGCCTTCAGATTTGAATGTGTCTTTGTCATACTCATCAGAAAGTACTTTGAAAAACTGAATTTGCTGGAATATGATCAAAAAGAATACGAGGCCGAGCAAAATCAATGATTGGAACCAGGAGAAATTTCCTGAGGGAATAGATCCAGTTTCTGGGTCTGCTTCCCAAGACAGAGCAGGGTGGCCAGAGAGGTGGGAGCCTGCCTGAAGTGATTTGGCAATTGCATAATTTCTGTCAAAAAAAAAAAAAAAAAAAAAAAAAAAAACAACAAACAAACAAACAAAAACCAGAAAGAAGAATAAAAGGTTGAAGAAATGACTGAGGTCTTTTCTCCATCCAAAGCTGCAGCCTGGTCATGAGGAGCACTGATGTGTCCTGAACCTCCTGAGGAAACCACTGTAGACACACCGATACAGAACACGAAGATACACCAACCAGAATACAGAAAAAAATTCCCAATTTGAATTGTAAAAATACGGTCATTTAAGTAAAACATATTCAACACTTTTTTTTCCACCACATTTTACCATGTTCTCTTATCTCTTTAACTGTCTCGGCAGGTTGCCACAAGTAACATGAACACAGCTTAAGGCATTTTTTCAAACATCTCAAAAATACAGAAAAAAAATGAAGGCAGGTTTCACTGCCTCATACCAGTTTCTGGAACACTTTGAGTTGCAAGACGTTATTTTTCAGCCCTTCTGAGCAAATCTTTCATGTCTGGAAAGCTGTGATTCACAAACACCTCACTACTTCAAAGAGTTAACAGGTCACAGATTTTTTTTTTTCCTCCCTCTTCTTGCTTCAGGAGAGTAGATAATAAATTCAGCATGTGAACATTGGCTCCTAAGGGTGATCCTTTCAAGTATTCCAGTGCTTCACATCCAGCAGGGAAGCAGGGCCAGCTGATTTGTTCAGTTATTATCCTGCTGGATGGGTAAGGAGAGCTGGGAAAATTTCCTTAGAAAAACCTCAACTTTCCTGGGGCAGCTGTTTCTGTGCAAAACACAAATCATTTCAGGGGCAAGCAGCATTTGGGTGGCAGTGAGTGCTAAGCTTACTTACGCCAGCTTCACAGGGTTTGCTGTGAAACACAAGTTAATATTAAACTGTGTTTGGTATCTCAGCAACTGTCCTGAACATCCCGATCCCAGAGATGGATCCACACCACATTTAGACTGGATTTCTAAATTAATTGGCTCCTGCCAGCTGAGCTCTGTATGTGTTAGAAGGAGTTTTGGGTGTCTTGGCCTGCAAAAATCGTTTGAGGATCCCACCTAAACGTGTTCAGAACCAAAATATGGCAGACGCTGCACCAACAAAATACCCACTTCAGTTGCCAGCATGAATTTGTCCGTCTCTGCATTAGAAAATTAAATTGTTGATGAGTACAAAGTACTAATACTTAATAATAGCTGCCTCAATCTCTCCTTAAAAATAGGAAGCATAAGGATGGATTATATCAGTCATACTATTAAAATATTCATGTGTAGCCTTACAGAAAAAGAAAGAAAAAAGATAATTAGAATATGTTCAGAGTTCTTTAATGGCAGCTCTACCATCTTACAAGCAGCTTGATCTTAAATGGTCGTTTAAAAAGTTCTGCAGTGGATTATTACTAACCGTGGAGCTCATGCTTTTCATCAAAGAAAAGGCTTTTAAACTGCAGAGGAAACCCTGTATGACTCATGATAATTTATTATAAGTGTACCACAAATATTTCTCTATCACTTTCTAGTATGTTAAAATTATAATTACTTTTTCTGAATGAAAATACACACATAAGCACAAAATTTGCCAGACTGGGTCATACCAGTGAGCTGCCTGTCTCATAAATCAAATTAAAAGAACAATTTACATCAGAGCTACTTAATGACCAGAGATCAGAACTGTTGCTCAATAGTGTACAGTTCTCTTAAAAAAAAAAAAAAAAACCAAAAAACTGAAGCAATTATATTGTGTAATATTGAAACAGAGGTAAAAATTAACAGTGGTTTAAAGCAGTTTAAGGTGAAGTTAGAATCTCAAAAATGTCTTACTAACTTAAGCAATTTTTTTTTAAGAAATATTAAAAACCCCTTTATCTGATGCTATTGATGTTTAAATCATGGTTGCATCCTTGGCTTCTAAAGTCATTTGGAAATCTCAGTCTTTCTACTTGCGTAATTTCTGGAAAATCCCAGGCTCATGGCCCTCTGTCTATCTATAATTAAAGGTCTACTCCCTGTCACAGACGAGTGGTAACGGAATCAGAACCCAGTGATTACTAATGATTAAGGCCTTTTGCTATAAATCAGTCCAGGGCTAAAGGATCTGATTGATGATTAGGTAATATTAAATAAGAACACACTAGTGGCTGAAGATCACTTTATTGTGAAGCAACTGCTATTGAGGAAGTCATTTACAGTCGCATAAACGTTGGAAATGTGGAAAGAGGAGCTGTAGCGCAGGGATTTGGAAGAAGGCAGAGACAAGAGAATGGAAGTTAATGGCTGAAATGATGTGTTGTAGCTTGTGGAAGAGCCTGGTGGGGATGGTGGGAGGGGAAAAAGCATTCAGAGATTCTGGAGTTCACCTGGGAATTTACACTCACAGGACCTGAGTTACAGTCACAGGACCCAAATTAAACTCACAGGACCTAAGTTTTCCTCTCATGTGCAGAATGTTCTGTCTCAGTAAGGCAGAAATTTCGTATTTCTGGGTTATTTCTCTGCTTCAGGCTTCATCTTCACATGCTTTCATGTCTGAGGGGTCTTTCTTCACCAGAGTTGAAAAAAAGCCACGTTCTGTTTGAGACAAGTGAAGAACTTGGGTTAAATTCTTGAAACAGCTGAAAACAACAGCAAGGTGAGCAGCCAATCTTTGCATCATAGTGAAACTGGTGGAAGAAATATACTTTTATTTTCATCTTAATAAAGCTGAGCTACGTGCATCAGAAGCCAAATGTGAGGAGAGATGTTTTCATCATGCATAGGCTGTGCTTTTCCTTCGCTTACAAATGAAAATAAAACTTACAAGGAAAATTCTATGCGAGGAATTATGACAAAGCAAATGCCAAACATTTCCTCTTGCTAACAAAGTTGGTAATGTCTGTTTATTTATTCTAAAAGCCTGCATGCCTGTGAAGCTGTTCCTCCAGCACCAATTCCTCCCCACAGCTCTCAGCTGCTTTTCAACACTCTTGGTCCAAAGTGTTTCCCTGATTAGCATAAGGTGGGAATTATTCTCCAGAATAGGAGGGAATATGTCAAGTTCTCAAACCTGCAGAAGTGTTCAGGCTTTTTATCCCTAAAGAAGGTGGTGATCCAAGGATTTGTGAAATCCCAGAGTGTTTTACATATGGCCTTTCCTTTGGGCTAGTAACATCTTTAAGTAACATCTTCTAGAAGGGGATAGGAATTAAACAGGGCTCTGACACAACTGAAAGAAAATTCTTGCTGGGCATTCTCTCCTCAGGCCATTTTCTTCCAAAATACCCAATAACTCAAATACCCAATGATTCAAAAAGCCTCAAGCAGGGCTTGAGGATGAATTCTGACATTGTCCCCCACACTCAGGCAGCTGTAATTTCCCCCCCAAGGAGCTGCTTTGTGAGCAGCCTGGCTCATACCTTTAAAACAGGCAGGGAGGGTGAAGTTGCCATCCACACATGCCACATCTACAGTGTAGGCACAGGATTTTTCCTTGTTCTTGCAGAAGAAGGATACAGTTTCCCCGTGCAGAATGCCATCCTTCAGGTCGTTCTGAACTCTCTTCTTCTCACCGTTGTACAATACTACAGCTTTCTTAACTGGTATTTTACATGGTGCTGGAAAAAAGAAATCCAGTTATAAGGAACGGGTTTGAAAAGGGCATAGATTGGATCTCAGCAGAATCCTGCATAGGTGACATTTGGGAATGAAAAATGCGTCCTACATATGGACAGAACTTGTGCTGGTATTAAAATGCTGAAGAAATTCAGATCCCGAAGCACAGGGTCAAAAGTTTCCAGTAAAAACCCAGCCTCAGTGTAATTCCTAATGACATGAAATAGGAAGAGGAGAGGAAATACTCAGACAGAATAAAGTTACATGGCTGATTATTGAAGTCAGTCCAGATACATCATGTCATACAACATTCAGTGTTGGGAGTGGGCTCAGATTAGCAGGGCCTTGCAGTTCCATTTTTGGCTTCCTTCTGAGCACAGCTCTTGCACAGAGGAGTGACAACTCATGTCAGAGCAGTGGTCTGGTGGCAGAGCTCCATTTGATTCCTGGTTTCTGAGGGTTGGGGTGTGCTCACCTCTACAGACTGGCTTTGTGGACCAGCTTCCAGTGTTCTCACAGCGGGAATGTTTGGATCCCTCCATCACGTAGCCGGGCTGGCAGCCAAAGCTGACACTTTCATTGTAGTGGTACGTCCTGCGCACTGCAAACTCTATGAACCCGTTCTCTATTCCTATTGGAGTGGGGCAGGTGACAACTGGGGGACAAAACCAAACCCAAAGCTTTAGCAGGGTCACAGGGCAAAAGGACAACTACAAACCTGAAATATGTATGAAAACTTTCATGGTGGTTCATTGCAGCCTCTTTCCACAGGGGAAAGACAGATTAAAAACCACAACAAATAAATAAACATTACTTGTTTTAAATACGCATCTATTGCAATCTGTGGTTATAATATGACTTATACATGGTGTAACAACAAAAAGCGGGGAAGTTTTTAGGGCTGAGAGTAAGGTTGGCTTTTTCTAAGGTGAATCTGAGCACTTAGAATCAAATGTTGGCTGCACACTGGAGGCCAGGCTCAGGTCCCCCACTGTGCACCATGTTTAGCAGCGCTTGTTTACATAACCTTTACACCTGCAGCAAATATTTTGTCAATTCCATGTCATGTGCCATGGGTTAGCAATCCCCATGATCCTGAATGATTGCAGAATTCAGCTGCAGAATAATTATGTTGTGTGTTTGCAATTACAGCTGTAAAAAAAAATTAAAATACTGTGATTTATTTAGTTTTGTGTGTGCAATTCTCAGGAATATTTTTTTGGTGTGGATGCAAGTAAGTTACTCACCCTTGCACACTGGAATGCTGCTCCAGTTGCCATTGGCCATGCAGGTGGCTGTCTCATTCCCAATCAGGGCGAGAGGAGGGACACATTCAAACAGGATTGTGTCCAGGAAATGAGAGACATTCCCAGGATGTAGGCGGCGGTAAGAGAGGACCGCAAATTCCGGAAGCGAGGGAGGTGCACAAGTCACAGCTACAAAAGCACAGCATTCAGTGAATTAAGGCTTAAAGATCAAATAATTGTGGGATCGGAGGAGCAACATTCTTATGACTGAATGAACCCACATGGAATCATAGCTGGCAAAACATAATTTAAATTAAACGTGTCAGGGGCCTCAGAGTATGGAATTCATGAGTTTTGCTGGATTTTTCAGACAATATTGCTGCTTTTCAGTCAAGTGTTTTTGCAGGATAGGTTATAGCAAAACCCTGCATAAGTACAAAGGCATGACAATATCCTCTTTTTATACACTGGGAGGAGGAATTTGAGTGGATAAGCATCTTACCTCCAGCTGTAAATAGCATCCCTGATCCCGACCTTTTGTTCAGACCTTTAAACTGTATTTCTCTAAAACCCACATATATAAAACCAAATTTGCAGCATTCTGCTTGATTTTTCCTAACCAGCTTCTGCACAGCACTAGAGGGGACTTCAGAATAAAAATATATATAATTCTGAGCAATGGAAAGGAATATTTCTGGAGTAGGAATAAGGAATAAGTTCTTCAAAAATAACTTTTCTTTTTGATTCAAACACATACGTTGGCACTGTGGAAAAGTTCCAGTCCACTTTCCATCTGCCATGCACTGGCTCGTTCTTGACCCGACAAGGTTGTAGCTGGAAACAAACAGACCTGATTATCAGAACAAGGAGATCAATGAAAGATCTCTCATTTCTCATAAACAGAGTGAAGAATACAGATCTGAAATCCCTCTCTAGTTTAACAATTCCTGACCTCGAAGTTAAGAATCAGATCTGAAAAACTGTTAATATCCAAATATTGCAAAGACCCAGGCAGAAGGCTTGACACAACAAGATGTTTGGTTGTTTCAACTTTATGTTCCGTTTTACATATTAATTTCTACAACTGATTATTACTATGGATGTATGTAAATAGGAAATACTGATCTATGATTGCTAATGCAAATGTTGTGGGTTTTGGGAGGAGTTCCCAGTTAATTATGGCAATTAGGATTAAAAATTGGAAAGAACTCAATACTCTCAAGAACTAAAGTCACCGAGGTGCATTATTATATTTTAATCCCAGACATTTCAATTTCCATATGCACATTCCATACTTCTCTCCCAGCCTCTGTATTCACACTATTAACATCTACTCTGAGTTTTAAAGAAATACTCATCACGTGTCTGGCATTTCAATATCACCCAGCTGAAAACCAGTAAATTAGAATTAACAAAATCAAATCAAGTCCCATTGCTACACTTGGTGTCATAGTTGAATTTATTTATTCCTTATCTTGCTCCTCTTTTACAAAAGGAGGTTGTTGAAGCTGTTGACACTTTTCAGTGACCTCTAGGCTGTTTCACCTGTGGCCTGCCAAGTAAGCCCTGTTGTGTCATTAATTACCCAAGTACAATTAAATACCTGCTACTATCAAATTCTTCCCTGCATTTACCATATTTTTTTTTTTAAATGCATCCTTTTTTCCTAAAGCTAATGAGTAGCCCTGAGGAAAAGCGCGTTTACTGCAGGTAAGTTAGGATGAACCTCATGTTTTCATTTACTGAGCTTGGAAAGGCATGGAAACACAATTTCCAGTCTTCAGAGCCCAACAGCATAACTTCGATGGAGATTATCTACTCTCTGCTCTGGGATTTCATCTCATGATGTAATAAGAGGATTTGAAAAGCAGGGGAAAGCAGTCCAGAATAAATTTTTGCATAAAATCTCTGCTATTTTGGTGGTTTCCATATTTGTAAGACTTTTCTTTGGAGTAGCAAAGCTCCATAATGTTATAGCCAAGACTGAACAGAGGTGGATCAACAGACAGGCTTTTTTTAATGATTTCTGAAACGTAGGTGAGTTTTGATGTGCAGTTTTCAATGTTCTCTGCCTTGCAGTGTGGCAGTGGGTGATACTGCAATGTGATTTGGGTTGTTTATTTAGCAGCATGAGGAAGGGAACACTTACCCTGGATCACATGAAAAAGTTACAGTACTCTGGTACTGGAACTCTTCAAAATCCATTTTCCCATTCTGCAGGGGTGGTGGAGGGGGACATCTCTTTGCTGTTTATTAAATATATAAAAAAGGATAATATTAACTCCTAAGGCATGAAATAATAATTTCATTGTAATGGGAAGAAGTAGATCATAGAGGTTCATCCTGATGTCTCTCACATTTCTCCACTCCCATGTGTTACATTCCACAAGTTTGGCTGTTCCATGTGTCTATCAAAATACAAGTTTTGGATACATACAAGGATTAAATATTTTTAACACTGTGATTGTCTGAGGAATGTGAGTTCTCTGCAATGAAATGATGAAAATGCCTCTGAGGGATGCAGTAAATGCAGGGGTTATCAAGCAGCACGTGTTGTTAGGGAATGAACTGCTGGGCTGGGGGGGATGAAGGTTCATCCTGTCCAGCTCCAATCTCCATCCCCACCCAGGAGCAGGGGCTGAGGGGCAGGTGTGGGACACAGATGGGAAGATCCTTTCCATCACCACCCCTCTCCCACGCCCTGCTGTCTCCCAGCAAGTGAGGGAAGAACCACTGGAGAGAGATCTGTTGAAATCCATCCAATTCCTCACGCAGATTCTAAAATACCCCTCTCAGGGGCAGGAGCAGGAGCCGCTGAGGTTACTCACGGAGGCAGAGCAGGGTGTTGAAGGGCCACTTGCCCGTCGGGAGGCAGGTGTACTTCCTCTGCCCACTGTTGGGCATGAACCCGGGCCGGCAGGTGTACTCCACTTCCTCACCCACTTCATACACCTTTTTGTCTACATTAAGGGTGGCAAACAGCACTTCTGGTGGCCTGGGACAGACTGGAGGAAAGGAGTGGACAAGAAATTGGGTAGAAAATTGGAGTTGTTTTTATTTCTCAGCTTGAAGCAGAGGATTCTCTGTTGTAATGAGTTATAGTATCTCCCTGCAGCTGATGGCTCCATAAGTATTAGCCAGAAAAAAATGTGTTGTTGCTCTCCCCCTCAGCAGCTCTACCAATGGTCCCAGTTAGATTTTGTGTCACTTTTTAAACTGAAATTTACTTTTCCTTCAAAATCGATTGATGAAGGTGGTGCACAAAGTGAGTCAATTACAGTAAATTACCCTGGACAAAACAGAGTGAGAAGGACTTAGAAGCAAACAAATGCCTTTCATTTTTAATCCAAATCAGTTTGGTGGGGGTCAGCCTGAAATCAGGAATTTTTTCTTGTAATTAAATTCCTTTTTTCCCCCCAGTTTTTCTGTTCACTGGGGTAGACCCTCTGTTCCATGAGAGAGCTCTGCTTCTCAAACAGCTTTAACACGGTGACAGCAGGAACAACTCATCAGCCAGAGGGTGAGAACAGGAGGGAACAGCGAGGGAGGAACGGAGGGTGCAGCCTGAGCTCCTGCTGAGGACATGGAGAGAGTCTCCTGCTGTCATCGAGGGGAGAGCACAGAGGGACACGGAGCTCAGGATGGAGAAATAAATGGCAAACGCAGGGAGAGGGGACGTGAGACAGCGCCCAGAGCCCTTGGCGTGGGGGAAAGGAGGAGAAAAGCGAGGCAGGAGCTGGGCGGGCATGGAGGGGTGAGCAGGGATGGAGCAGGTTCATTCCGTGAGCAGGGATGGAGCAGATTCATTCCTGCACACACAGGTCCCCCCTGGCACCCGGGCAGCCTGGGCCCCACAGCATCTGTCAGCATTTCTTCTGCTTTCCTTCACTTTATGCTTTTGTTCACAGCCACTCACCTCACCACGGCGAGAGACAGAGGAAAGGATGGAAAGCGAAAAGAGAAGAAAACTGTCAGAGAAAAGCCCTGCTCAAAACACTTGACCAGGGTTATCCAGAGGCTTTAAAATCGCGGTGTTTTCTCCAGTTTCCCCCATTCCCACCTCAGGACGGGATCGTCACTAGGAAGTGGAAGACTCACCTTTGGACGCGAGAGCGCAGTGGCTCAGAGCCACAAGGCACCCGAGCAGTGCCAGGGCCTGCATCCCTGCCAGTCCCCGATGTCCCGAGTGCCCCCCGGGCCAGGACCGTGCCCTTAAAAACCCACAAAAGGATGGTTACACATTAACTCTTGGTGTTTATTCCCATCCCAGTAAACAGAAGATAAAAGCTTCCTTGTGTCGCTGCTAATAAAGGCTGAAACAACCATCACATGTTGCGTTCGGGGCATAATGCAGGAATTCAGATGGCGATTTCTGCCCCACACACGCTCCTTTCTGGTTGTTTCTGCAGAGCATCTCCTGCTGGGACCGATGGTGGCGGGGAATACAGTTTTCTCAGCATCTGTAGAGGATGAGGATATCTGGAATGCAAATTGGGGTTGAATAAAAACACTGTCACTCCAAGGCTCGTGTTTATCACTGGACCGTGGACATTTCTGTGTACCAAAGACTCCTGATAGTTACAGCAAAATCATTTCAAGGCAAAATGATCCATTTAGGAGTGACATTGGTACTGTAATGTGCCCTCAGTGATGCACCAACCTCATGCCAGTTTACACAGACGATGATCTGGTCTGAAACTTGGGGCTTCAGGGCCCCGTTTGATCTGATTCCTGTTGTCTTCCAATTACCAGATAACCAAAAGCAGCAGAGACAGTGCACAGTGCCAGCACTGCAGGAAAGCTGAAATGATGATTCCTGTTCTTATTTGTGACAAGGGGATCATAAATCAGATTTTTGGGGCGGCATAAAGCCTTGCTGTGGCGCTGCAAGTTTGGGGCATCAAGTCAGAACTCGGCAGGTATCAGCTGAGGTTCTGATCACTGCAGTTCTCCTAATTTAGCAGATTTTAACTGCAGGAGCATCTGAACAGCAACCAAAATAACATTTGTGTAATGATTGTTCCACAGTTTGGTGTTTCTAATCTAAGTATCCTCCTCCCCTGCTGACTCACAGCCTGTGAGGGGGAGTGAGGGACATTTGAAGCTCTGAGAGAAGTTGGGTTATGTCAAGCTCTTACTGCTGGGATCTCCAATAGTTTGCTTGGTTTTGTTTTATGAAATTTCTCTGTTTGTATTTGAAACATGAATTTTAGTCACAACATTAAACAATTGGGAACATGCTATTCTCAGAAGGAAAACGCTGTAAATGCCCTGCTCGGAGTATTTACCAAATGCACAGTGCCGAAGGGCAAAGTACCACTGTTAAACCAACAGAAAAAGATTGGCTTCATTTTCTGTATTTACATCTGATTATTTTTCCATTTGTCCCAGCCTGCTTTTTCCTCCTCTCCTTCACAAGTTAGCTTTTCCCTTCAAGGCACGCTGCTTTAATGAACTTTATTGCGTCTGGCTTAAACCCTTCCTTAGATCTGCCCGATACTTGGATTTTATCCTTCTCTGTGTCTACAATCCCGGGAGCGGATGGGAACAGTTTGGGGCGTTTCGGCGCCGCTCACACGCAGTTCCTCCCGTGCGCAGCAGGGGACGCAACGCGCTCTGCCTTGGACGGCAAATTCCAGTTTTCTGCAGCAAAAAAACGGGGGGGAAAGAGTTAAATTACCTGCACATTCCTTTCCCGTAGATTCTGTGTGTGAAACCTTTACCGCTCTTAAAACCGAGGCTTAAAACCGCATGTGAAAGGGACAGGGGAATGAATATTTATGTGTATAAGCAAGTAGTGACTGCTATGATTCTTCTTGAAAACTTATTCTCTGCAATGAGAAGCGTCTCAAAGTATGTTACAAATAACTGTGCATGTTCCAGAGACTGGAGAAGGACACTGAGTTAATCACGAAACTGGAGCTCCTCTGCTCTGGAGCCAGGCTGGGAGAGCCGGGGGTGCTCACCCGGAGAAAGGATCCAGGGATACCTCAGAGCCCCGTCCAGGAGAGCTGGAGAGGGACTGGGGACAAGGGGTGGAGGGACAAGACACAGGGAATGGTTTCCACTGCCAGAGGGCAGGGATGGATGGGATATTGGGAAGGAATTCCTGGCTGTGAGGGTGGGCAGGCCCTGGTGCAGGGTGCCCAGAGCAGCTATGGCTGCCCCTGGATCCCTGGAAGTGCCCAAGGCCAGGTTGGGGACACTGGGGCTTGGAGCACCCTGGGACAGTGGGAGGTGTCCCTGCCCATGGTTGGGAAGTGGATGTGATGATCCTTAAGGTCCCTTCCAACCCAAACCATTCTGTGATGCCATGATCCTTTGGTTCTATGATCCATGAAAATGTGACTATTACTGTATGGATTCACCTTGGCACAGCACGAGCAAACCCGACCCAGTTCTCGCTGTGATTGTGGTTGTGTGCAATTATATACATCAGCTGATTTTCCATCAAATCCAGCCCACTCCTTTCACATGTGAGCTATTTAATATCACAGCTCCTGCAAACCAAAGAATGAAGCAGGGATTTGTTTCATCAGAGACTGCATAAACGCAGAGCAGAGTGGGGGTCTCTACCCCAGATAATGTCACAGCCTAAGGAGAGAAATGGCAGCTGAGCAGAGAAAGCAGTGCAGGAACACTCTGAGGGGATATCAGCCGGCATGATGTGAGCCAGAGCAGTGTCCCAGCAGCCTCATTGTTACCTGGGGTTGTGCTAACACAGCCTGGAGGGAGAACATGCAGGAGGATGTGAACAAACTGCCTTTGCACCAGTGGTGCTGCCCAGCTAAAATGTGAAGGGCAGCAAAGAAGAGATCAAAAGTGGATGTTTGAAAAGGCAGCAATTAAGGGATGGAGACTGGCACTGCTGGTTGATCAGAGGTCTTTCTGCAGGGAACAGGAGAGAGGAAGAGGATAAACCAGAAAAGGCCTTGAAAGTGAAGTTAAAAACGAAAAAGAAGGAGGAAAAAAAATGCAGAAAAAGAAAAGAAAACTGATGATGAAAGCATCTGTGCGGCAGCATTGTTCATTGACACCATGATCAACTGGAGCTGTCAGGACAGTAGGAGAAGACATTATAACACAAGATAATTCAGTAAGCAAAGGCTTTCACACTGGGATTGGTCTCTCCTGGAGTTATTATGCAGGAAGTTCTCAAGAACCAGGCAGACTGAAGGTCAGTGAGGTAACGGTTCCCAGCTAATGAGCCGGATTCTGCCCTCCTTCTAACCTGTTGTTCTACTTCTCTGGCTGATGCTGCCATTTTCCTGGTATTATGGGGTGTGTCACTGCTCCTGCCAGAGACTTGCTGGGAGTCTGTCCCGCCAGACACTGAGGGCTGGGGCTGCACTGCCCTCTGTTCTCAAGATTTTATGGCTTTTCTTCAACCACAAAATGCACCACGCATCCAGGTCAAGGTGTAGAAGTTTCTCAAATCAACAGGAATGTGTTGACTGGGGACACTGAGGAAGGATATTAAGGAGAGGCCTGAGTGCAGCCATCCCTGTGTGCCAGCACCTGCCTGCTGCAGATTTCTATCTTTGCCTTTGGGGCTGCAATGGGACCAGCAATCTCATCCTTCTCCCGTAAGGATCAGATACTCAGATTACAGCTTTTTCCCCACTGTTTCTTTTGTTCCACCTGTAGGTGACTGGGTTGTCATGTTCAGCCAGCCAGAAACCGGGATGTACTTGCAGTGTCTTATTTTCCAGTGGAATATATTATATATATGTAAATAAATTTATTTATATTTTTTATATTGCCTGGTCTAGTGGAAGATGTCCCTGCCATTGGAACAGGAATCATCCTTCAACCTCCCTTCCAACCCAAACCTTTCCATGATTCTCTAATGTTGGAGGTAAACATGCAGTAACAGACACTGACAGAATGTCTTGGTCACAGAATAAGTAAACAGTGAGTATATCATTCTTAAAAATATTTTTCTCACTCAGTAGCAAACTTTAGGGGGAAATTGCACTCCTAGTTACCACTGATGTTTCTGAATTTTTTTCTGAAGTTAGCAAAATAATAATGATTTTAGTCCTGGATCTTAAATCACTTCAAGCACTCACTGTGTGTATTAAAATCCCCATTCCTGTGTGAATCTGAGATGTTGGAGGGCTGGCACTAACAAGTGTTCCAGGTGACAGCAGGCCTGTATTCCCCTGCAGAGGCATGAAGGTGTTCCAGTTTTCACATACATTAAACTCACAGTGTACAAAACCAGAGAGCATTTTACAGCTCCTTCCTCCTCTCCGCCTTCTCATTTCCTGCACAGAAAACCCGGAGAATCTCTCTCACAGTTCTGCTGTGACCCAAATATTGTGAAACAGTCTGTTCCTCTGATAAATTTATCTAAATGCTGTCTAAAAAAAAATTCCTGTGTTAAATTTCTTCCTCAGGAATGTCTAATTATGAAGCCTCGGGGGCAAATTATTCTCTGTGAGAGTTTGAATCTGCAGGGAGCAGATCTGCAAGGGACAACTTTTGAGACGCCAGTGTAAAAGCACAGCATGGAGGCACAGACTTTCTCTCCTCTTTTTGGCTGGTCCCACCTTTTTGCCTTCCCCTCAGTGCATTCCAGGGAGAAGCCACCAGAGAGAAAAGCCTCAGAGACGGGGTGCTCTCCACACTCAAGCCAGACTGCTTCTCTTCTCCCAGCAAGCTTGCCACAAAGCTTTCGAGATTCTTTTCGTCATTATTCTTCCACTTTCTATTACACCAAATGCAGCAGATTTCCGTGACAGCAGCATCTGACCTAGTTTTGTTTTTTTTTTTATTACTTTATATATATATATGTGTGTGTATTGCCTGTGGTTGTCATCTTGTTTACAAGCTGGAGAGAGGTCAGGCGTGGTCAGGATGTGCTGCAGGTTCTCCAAGGAGCACTCTGTGCTGCAGGAAAGCACTTTACACACGGAGTACATCAAACTGTCATTTTCGTTTTCCCACCCTGCGCTCCGGCAGAGAATCCTGGCCAGGCTCACCCTGGCGTGACCCCGAGGGAGGATTTCTGTCCAGCCCTCCCCTGGCACGGTGCCACGGCGCTGTCCCAGAGCCCAGCCACCTCCGGATTTATTTCCTGCCACTCTGTGGCTTTCCCAAGTGCCGGCTAAGAGGATTAGCCGTGGAGAAGCTGTTTGGGATATCCATCCACGTTCAAACCTCCACCGGGCAGGGTGTGATCCCTGTCAGAGACTTCCAGTCAGTGGACAGCCCCGATGTTGAGAGATCCCGGGATCCGTGTGAACCACGGGGATCAGCTGGGAAACTCTCCCTGGGCTCGACTCCAGAGTGCTCCGGGTGGTTAAATCTACCTCCTTTGTGGCTCAGTTCCTGTGCAGTGGAATCAAAATGTGGATACTGATCTCCCTTATGGTCCGACCCAAACCCTTCCCACGCTGGTCCAAGTCTTGTCATCTTGAGGCTTTTTTTAATGCGGTTTTATCAGTGTTTTAACATGTGATTTGAATCAGTTTATATGCAATAAACAAACTTACAAGATTAGGGTTTATTTCTCCCAGATCTTATTAGTCAACACAAACAGCTGGCTGAGGTTTTTTCTTATATATTTGTATAATATATAATATATAACACATACTGTATGTGTTATACAACATATAAAATAAAATATATTTTATATATTTTTATACATTTGTCTCTAGTTCCCTATTTTTAAACATATATATGCTTGTATTCTTAGCAAGTTACTCCGAAGGGGGAGATTCCTCATTTCACTGTTGACTGACAAGCCTGAAAAATCTAACAGCACAGTCTCAGAACTGTAAACTCCATGAAATGTTGGATCCAGAGGGAAGCCCGTTGACTTTTACGAGCTGGTATTTAAGAGTGCTCTTGAATATTTAAACACAAGCGGATGAGTTCAGAGCTAATGCCACGGGTTCGTTGGGAGCCAAGAATTTTTCTAGAAACATCGTGCTGCTGTTGAAGCTTCTCCTCCACCTCAGGGGTGAGGCTGTGCCCGATGCTCGTGGCGTTATTGTGTGTCTGGATCCTGTTACCGATTTGTGCTGTGCCACAGGGATGCTGCTTTTGTGCTGGGGACCATTAGGAAGATCTCAATAAACTAATTTCCCTTTGTGCCAGCCTCTAATCTGCAGCAATAAATCCGGGGGGATGCTTTCCTAAGAGGAAGCAGATTTTGGAGGGGCCGGTATCAATAACTGGAATCAGATTTTCTGAAGGGCTCAAATCCTGTTTGGACAACGAAATGAAGGCCATGCTTTTAGAAGTGCTCACTTTATTAAAGGACATTTTTGGTGTGTTGGTTTCTTTGGAAGATGCAGCTCTGTCTTGTGGTTTCCAGAAGGTTTTGACAATCTGGAAATCTTTGACACAGCTGCTTTGACAATTTCCACATGTGTGTGTATCTCTAAAACTTCTGATTCTGGTGGTGTAATCTGCACCATCAGCAAGCCAGGCTCTTCCTGGAGTTTTGCATGTATTTTGTAATCTTCTGTAAAAACAACAAAAATAAATGGCAGAGGTCGTTTTTCCTTTATTCATTGCACATGGAGATTTTTTTCGTTGCCCAGGAAGACAGAATGATGCTGCCAGCATTTTGGCAACAGGAATGAAATGAAATTGCAATCGTTCCAGCATTTCCAGGACTGATAGCAGTGACATTCTCGTAAATTCAAATTTTGAAAGGAAAAGATGTCCAGATGTTTTGGAAAGAACAGATCATGAGCACTTTACAAAGTGCAGAATATTTGTTACAGAAGCTGAAAATGCACAGAAAGCACAAGTATGTTCACTGTGCATTTTGGGGTTTTTTTTGTTACTATTTCTAAGGAAAAAAACCCTCATTTTTTTCTTCCTCATGTCATCTAATTATGTGGTCATTAATGATAAGGACATTTTTTTCCGTGGTTAGCAGGCTATAGTCAAGTTAAATTGTACTATTTACTATACAAGTGGGTTCAACTACTGTTCAGAAACTTTTTAAACCCAGCTGCCCCGCTCTTGTCTCACAGGCACAACACATCTGAACTAAAAGCCACTGGAACTTTCATATGGAATGCCCTGAGTTGTCCTTCTTTTTTCTTAACAGCATTGGGAGTGAGATGTTTGATCTTTAAGATTACATTTTCTGGAAGAAAACTATTTTAAATGCAATTCATGTTAAAAGTCTACAAATAATCTGTAAATAATCAATAATTTTATTTACATCCAGATAGAAATTTTTGGTCTGTTGAGGTCACAATAGCTTGTGAACCTGAAGGGCAGCATGAGACTGACTTAGGGCGGCCTGAGGAGGTGTTCCCTTGTTATGATATGTATTAGTCTGCTAATCTTTCCAGTCTTTAATCCACAATACTGTATTCAAAGACCAAAAATAGTCTCCACTGTCATTAGAGGACTGCTTCTGCTTTTTTCTTTTTCTTAAATGTAAATTCTAGTGGGGAGTTGAATGAATGCTCAGTGCTGACAAACAGAATCCTTCCCCGCCTTCCTTCCCTGTGGCACAGAGGTTTTCCACACTTCATTTTTCACCACTCTGGGCTTTGGAAATGTTTTTTTGAAATTAACGTTAGCTTATTTTGTGCGTCAGTGTTGTCACTTCTCAGTCCTTCTAAATTAAACAAATGTTTTAAAGCTGTGTTTGTCCAGCCAAACTCTTGTCATTTCAATTATTAGTGTTTCCAGAAGTGTAAACACTTGTGCAGAGCACAGACGGACGTGGTATAATTGGAAATCTTACCATTGGAAATGGCATTCTGCTCTCCCTGCGTCAACATGTCATAATAGAATGGTGGCACAGGAAAAGAAGGGAATATCCTGGATATTCCAGCTGATACAAGTTTGTTTTTCTCTTACATTTATTCTCAGGAATAAACAAAATGCAACATGAAGGCTACTATTTCTTCTGTCTCTGATAAATGCTATTGACCTGTCAGAAATAATAAGCTGAAGCATGATATACATAATAACTATTTACAATTCATCTTCACAAGGCAAAATTCTACTCTTGCAAAATAATCATCCCTTTCAATTGAAGATTTGTGGAAATATGGTAAATAAAATAGCCCACACCTTTCTGCTCACATTGAAATGGTGGGAAATTTCACTTTGACTTCAGTGCCAGGGAAGACAAAAGCACAGCCTCAAACAGGGGAAGTTCAGGCTGGACATCAAGAAAAAAATTCTTCATGGAAAGGGTGGTTAGGAATTGGAGGGGGCTGCAAAGGGAGGTTTGGAATCCCCATCCCTGGAGGTGTCCAAGAAACGCCTGGACGAGTGCTCTGGGCTGCGGGCAAGGTGCGGGATCAGCCCCAGGTTGGACTTGATGGTCTTGGAGGGCATTTCCAGCCTCAGTGACTCTGGCATTCCCTGCTCTGTGTTCACCCCCATAAACAAACGGTGTCATCCTGCTCTGCCAGGAGCTCTCTGCTGCTTCACAGACTGATGTCCTGGAGCTGATGTGTCCCAGCAATGCAGCAGCACAAAGTCATTTACTCTTTGTAGCAGTTGAACATCAGAAGCGCCCTTTGGAGATGCCAACATGTCACGAGAAGGTTTCAGGACAGTGAAATATTCTGCCAGTCAGTGCCTCACCTCTAGATGTACCTACAGAGGGCCTTGACCCGCAAACTTAAACCCTGCAGGTACAGCTTACACTCCAATGCAAACACTGGGGAAAAACAGGGTTTTGAGAGTAATTCTTGTCAGCTGGCAGTGTGAGTGTAATTTTTTTAAAATTTTAAAGGAAAAAAAGAAGGCCCCGGAGTTGGTGATGGGGGTGGTGGCTCAGGCAGAGCCCACCCAGTGCTTTGTCCCTGATAGGTGCCGAGGAAATGTGAGAAAAGCGAGCAGGATATTTCCTCCAGAGATTCTCTCTCTTTCTGAGCATTTTCCACTCAGGGAACTTTCTGAACTGGCTGTGGGCTGCGTTAGGCCTGTGACACCCAATTTCTGTCTGTCCCAGGCCACCCCACTGCCCCGAGCCCACACTCACACCCTGCACCAGTGCTGGTCCCGTCTGTTTGGTTCTTCTGGGCAAGGAATTCCAGCAGTCAGCTGGCCCAGGCCAAACCCACTTACTTTGTTCCTTACAAACCTGTGCCCTATGTTTCTCTAAATAAATCACAGAGGCTCCCTTGTTTAGCTGGTACAAGAGCAGTTTGTTTTTTCCACATGGTTTGAGTGCTTTGTTTGTATTTCAAAGTCTCAGTCTTTCTGCCTTTTTCGTGCGTACAGTTGGGAGACTGAAAGTTTGCCTACACAAGAGAATTGTTCTGATGCACTCAAAAGAGTGAATTTCTTTTTGGAAGAGATATTCAAAATTTTTCCAGTGATTGCCGGTGTGAAGGATAAAATCAGCAAAACAACAATAACAGCAAATATTCCGGCTGAGGCAGAAATTTTTGTTTGTACAATCTGGAAAGTGACAAAATCCAGGAAACTTCCCAAAGGACCCCCATCCCTCTTCAGAGTGTAACAGCATCGTGATCTGGTTCAGCTCTATAACTAGGAGAGATTTTGCAATGCTCTTCATACTCCTGAGATATGAGAAAAGAAAGCAATGGCTTGTCACTCAGTATTCTGATAACTCTGATATAAAGAAACCATTTTACACCCAGTGTTCTGTATATGATCAGCCATTTATTTCCAAATCTATGGAGAGCTGCTGTGAGGATAATGCACAAGCTATCTGCATGAGGAATGGGTTTTGCAAGGCTTTCAAGGAAACTCAAGTTGAAATAATGGCACCATTTATCTGTCAGAGTGGGAAGGAGGATTGTCCTGATTAGGACATATTGATGGACTGCAATTTCATCCCTGGGAAACTATTAATTATTTTAAGATACCATTTTTCTTTTCCCCAGATTTTTTTTTCAGAAATACTCTTTCTGTGACATTTCATCTCTCATAGGACTTTTTTTTTCCTCTGTACTTAGTGTTCTTTTTCTCTGTGTTTCAGTGCAGTACTGGCCTGTGTAAACAAGCTGTCTGTCACACGGAATAATTTAATAAGAAAACCTGTCTCATGACCCAGGGCTTTCCAACCAGCACTCTGAGGAACTTTGAGGGGAAAAGGGCAGAGAGGAGGACCAGTGGAACTGCAGAGACGGGGATAAAGTTGTGGAGACTCTAAACACAGATGCTAAAAGACACAGAAAGGTGCAGAAACTGATCCTGAGAGAAAATTATTTCCATCTCTTCACCACTGGGAGTAAAGACAGACAGCTTCTTACAGAAATGTGTCTATTTATGTTACCACAGCCTACCTTTTTCTATTTTTTGAAAACATTTAAGGTATATTGTTGCCAAAGCAGGGCTAAGAACAATAAACAGGCTTTTTTTGTGTCTGTGTGTGAATGAATTTGTAGGAGGATCTGGAAAACCAGGACTGGTCAAAACATGACAAGCTTAAGAATGGGAGCTTCAACATTAAACTCGATGGGCGATTTCAGACAAAGAGAGAGAAAAAAAGTTTATATTGCACGGAAAAAATAAATTAGGAAAACCTGGCTTCTTAGTTTATACCATGAAGTCCATGAATTAGTGGAAACTGGTTACTGGTTTTGACCTAATTATGGCAAGTAATTATCCCACAATAGTTGCTGATGGAGAAGTCTTATGTGCTGGCTCTGTGGAAATTCCTTTGGAAGATGAGTTTGGGTGAAGCAGATAATTTTTAGGCAGCAGTGTTGCAGTGATCAGATCATCCTTCCTAAAAGGGCTTTGGAAAATAGGCACTTGTGCTCCCGACTCCCTAGAGAGGGAAGTGGTTGTGATTTGCTTTGAAATGTGAGGAGGAATTGGTTCGTGAACTTCCTTATAGGCCTCCAGCAGGAAGTGATTCCTGTTCGTTGAGCATTTCTCAGAAGCAGGAAATAATAAAACAGTCACAGTTGCCAAAACAGTTGATGGAGGTGTTCTCCTTGGCTCCCTTTGAATGGATCTGAGGCAGAACAGAGCCTGGATGCTTGTTTCCTTTTTTATTGCTTTTTGATTAAAAAGTGATGCAGATGGTGGATTGCTGTTCCAGCAGATGAGTAAAGGCAAGGACATTTCAGGAGAAACCTCCTTCAAAATTAACCCAGATGCACTTAGAGACCTAGGGTGGTATTGATGAAAATATAGAAAGAACTCCAGAAGTAGTGCTTGTTACAGCAATAATCAAATTCTTTAGAGAAAAAACACCCTCTTAAATCATCCAATGGAAACTTCTATCAGGGACAGTCTCTAGGATATTTTCCAAATAGTCATACAGGAATAAATTTGCTACGAGAAGACCCCATAAATGGCACTCTGGAGTCAGGAGTTCTGAAGCTGCTGGCCAGGAGATTGGAAAAGCTGGGGCTCTGATTTAATGGCCATGTATATGCCTGAACACAAACAGCGAAAATGCTGACTCCTCGTCCAGATGGCCTGAACCAGAAGCAAATTGCAAACACTCCCCTGGGCAGAAAAGCAAGTCATGAGCTGCTGGGGGAATGTGCTCACTCAGGAAGAGGTGGCAGACGCCTTTCCTCCAGTTCTTTGCAAAGGAGGGATGAGTTCCTGTGTCACCCACAGGATCTGAGTGCAGAGCAGGAAAAATGAGTGTCCAGGGAATTAAAAACCTCCCAGCAAGAGGAGCTGGTGTCACAACAGCACATCCCAAAGGTGTCTGGGAGTGGAACCATGTCCCTTATAGTATCACTGTAAGAGTGGCCTGGTCATGGTGACAAAGCCTGATATTGAAGGTAAATATAAGAAAAGCACTGTGGAAGGGCTGTGCATCCAAACTGCAGCAGTCAAAGGGGTTGTGTGTTAAGTACAGTAGGGCAAGGATGTGTTATAAGGGTTTACCTGGCTGTCTGGGCACACATAACAGAGTTTTTCTTTGCCTAGTGTGTCTAGTCGCAGCGTACAAATAATTGCTGGGTTTGAGATGAAAGAGATGCTTTGCAGAGAGAGGCAGTAAAGCAATCCTAATGTGATCCTGTAGTGCCGTGACTGGTGCCATTTGGCTCCTCCCTGGGGCCTGACACGAGCCTGGAGCACTCGCCAATGTTTCAGTGAATGAATCTGGTCCAGAGTCGCTGGCAGGAAAGAAACTGGGATCCAAAATGATTCAGCAGGTCTGTGAGATTTTAAGGAACAACAAAATATGCAGATTGTCCCAAACCCGATGTAATCCAAGTCGTGTCTGTTTCAGATTCCCCAGTTTTGGTGGCTGTTTGTGATATAGCACAAAAGGAATGGAAATAAACATGTTTCATTTCATGTTTCTCGATAGAAACCTTAACTAGAGTACAAAATGTTTCTTGGTGCTCCTCATGCTTTGGCATAAGTTGATTAACGCAAGAAAAATCCATTCCCTCTGAAGAGGAAGAAGAGATTTGAAACATGTGCGGAATAGGTGGAGACCAAATTAAAAATCTTTATATTTCATTGGATTTCAGATCAAATTTGGAAGTAGTTGCTCACAAAATAAAATCCATGAAGCAAGGGCATATGGCAACAGTTTCTAGGGCATCTGGTGTGATTCTCTAAGTTTAGAGAAAAGCGGGGCCATCCCTGTCATTGGTTATTTGGTGAAATGCCACGGACGTTCCAGTTCTGCCAAGCTGCACCCAGAAACTGAGGCTTTCAAATTACGATAGCATGTAGCAAGTTATTTCTGTTCTGCGCTAAGTGTCCATGCGCACTTTTCCATCGGCAAATAAGACTTAATTTCAGTTAATTAGCTGGCTTTCATTCTTGTGAAATAAAACATCTTACACAGGCAGATGAGTGTGTAGATATACCAGAGCAGAACTTTTAATATGCATTCATTTCCCATATGTGTAAATTTGTAACCACGGGAATAACATTTATTAAAAACAATATGATTAATACTTGATTTCTTCACTTTATGGATATATTGTGGTTTTACGTTAGCACAGTCATGGTTTTTCTGAGTGTATTAATATGAGAGGGTGCCATGGGCAGATGTTTCTGTGTCCAGGGCTTTGGGAATATTTTGTGTGTAGTGTGAGTAGCTGAAGATGAACAGGTCTATTATTTAATGGAATACTGGATGACATATTACCAAGGTAAAAGTCAGTTGTGTATGTGCTGAATGCTCTAATTAGTGCAAGAGACTTGGTGAACGTTTCCTACACTTTTTGTTGAGGATATTTGCACTGAAATTTACATTGGTTATTTACACTGATCCACAAAGATACACGGCTCAGTGCAGCGGGGCAGGACATCCTGTGGTCCTGTGTGATGCACGGCTGCTCAGCGCGGCCCCCGACGGCGTTCACACGCCTGTGGCCGCCTTTGCGAGCGGCAGGAAGGGGAAAGGTGCGTGGAGGAGAGCATATGGCTGCGCTTCGTTTGTTGTGGTGCAGGGATAACGATTCTCGGGGTGGGTGCAGGAAGCGCCTGCGGCGAAGGCGGCCGAGGGCGGCGGGGTGCAGGCTCCCCGTGCCCTGTGGCAGCTGTGCCGAGCCAGGGGAAGGGAGGCAGAGGTGGGAGCGGGGATGGAGGTCACCGTCCTGCGCTGCCGGGCCGGCGCAGGGAGCTGGCAGGGAGGGAAGGTGTGGGTTTCCATGGCCGACACCGGGGAGCTCTGTGATCTGTGGGAGGGGGAGGGAGAAGGGGCTGCTGTGTTTGTGTGGGCATGGAGGGAGCTGGGGAGGGTGAGCGGAGCCGCTCTGTGTGCAGGGCTGTGAGGGGAACCTCTGTGTGTGCGAGAGAGAGATAAAGTGAGAGGGGACTTCTTTGTGTGTGTGTGTGTGTGTGCGTGCGAGGGGATCTCCTGTCTGTGCGTGATAAGGGAACCTCTGCCTCTGAGGGCGTGAGGGAGAGAGAAAGTGAGAGGGGAGATTCTCTGTGTGTGTGTGTTTTAAGGGAACCTCTGAGCGTGCGCGTGTGGCAGAGAGTGAGGGAAGCCTGTGTAGGTGAATGTGAGAGAGAGAGAGAAGGGGGAACCGGTGTGCCCCCGAGTGGAACTGGTGCGTTCTGGGGGGAGCTGGTCTGAGGGGAGAGCCGGTGTGTGTGAGAGCCCCGGTGCGTGTGTAAGAGAGAACCCCGGTGCGTGTGTAAGAGAGAACCCCGGTGCGTGTGTAAGAGAGAAGCCTGGTGAGTGTGTGAGAGAGCCCCGGTGTGTGTGTAAGAGAGAAGCCTGGTGAGTGTGTGAGAGAGCCCCGGTGTGTGTGTAAGAGAGAACCCCGGTGTGTGTGTGAGAGAGAACCCCGGTGTGTGTCTAAGAGAGAACCCCGGTGTGTGTGTAAGAGAGAACCCCGGTGTGTGTGAGAGAGCCCCGGTGTGTGTGTAAGAGAGAACCCCGGTGTGTGTGTAAGAGAGAACCCCGGTGTGTGTGTGAGAGCCCCGGTGTGTGTGTGAGAGAGAACCCCGGTGCGTGTGTGAGAGCCCCGGTGTGTGTGTAACAGAGAAGCCTGGTGAGTGTGTGAGAGAGCCCCGGTGTGTGTGTAAGAGAGAAGCCTGGTGAGTGTGTGAGAGAGCCCCGGTGTGTGTGTAAGAGAGAACCCCGGTGTGTGTGTGAGAGAGAACCCCGGTCTGTGTGTGAGAGAGAACCCCGGTGCGTGTGTAAGAGAGAACCCCGGTGCGTGTGTAAGAGAGAAGCCTGGTGAGTGTGTGAGAGAGCCCCGGTGCGTCTGTAAGAGAAAACCCCGGTGTGTGTGAGAGAGACAGCCCCGGTGCGCGGTGCGGGAGCTGACGAGGGCCAGCAGGTGCTGCCGCCCCCCCGTTCTCCCCCGGCGCTCCCCAGCGGGGGCGGCCCCGCGCCCGCCCCGCCCCGGCCGGGGGCTCGCTGGCTCAGCCGCGGGCGGAGCAGCCGGCGAGAGGGCTCGGGATCCTCCTCCGCTCCGACGTCAGGCTGGGAGCGGGAGGCAGCGCCCAGCGCCGCCGTTGCCAGAGACTCGGCGGCCGCCGGACGGGGCGGACGTCGGGGCGGCGACTCCCGGAGCGGCGGGGGGTGGGGAGGAGGCGCTATGGCCGACGTGTTCCCGGGCTCCGAGCCCGGCGCCGACCCGGAGGCGGCGCGGCGCTTCGCTCGCAAGGGCGCCCTGAGGCAGAAGAACGTGCACGAGGTGAAGGAGCACAAATTCATCGCGCGCTTCTTCAAGCAGCCCACCTTCTGCAGCCACTGCACCGACTTCATCTGGTGAGAGCCCGGGGCGCGCGTCCCCCCCGCGCCCGCCGCCGCCCGGGCCCGCTCCGCCGCGGGGGATTCCCCGCCTCGGGCAGCCCCGGCTCCGGTGAGCCGCCGTCCCTGCCCTGCCTTCCCTTCCCTTCCCCGCCCAGCCGCCGCGTCCCGGGCGGCCGGGTCCCGGTGCCGCCGCTCTCGCCGGGGCCGCGCAGGTGACCCCGCTGGGGGTGACCCCCCGTGTCACCTCGCTGCCCCGGAGCTGTCGCATCCCCCTCCCGGCGGGCTGTGTGCGGCTGCCGCTGCTCGGGGGGGGCCGGGGCTGGGCGCACCCCGCTTTCGGGGCAAGGAAACCCCCAAACTTGCCGGCGCTCGGGGGTCGCAGAGACCGGCAGGGTGTGGAGCCCCGCGCTGGGGCCATCGCTTCCCACATGGTCCAGAGCTGTGTTTCTCATCCCTTGTCCCTCGGGTTCTGCTCGGCGGGGCTGGGCTGGGGGGCTCAGCCAGGCACAGCCGGGCTGGGACGGACGGTGTCCGTGTCAGATCGGGGCGTTGCTGGGTGGCAGAACCGGGGCCACCCAGCCTTAACTCCCGGTCAGTGCCTGCCCTGCTCCCTCCTGCTGCCGCGGGCGGGCGGCGAGGCCGGGCGGGCACCGTGACACCGCTGCTCCGGTCCGCGCCGAGGAAAGGGAGGGGTGGTTTTTGTGAGAGAAGGGCTCCTGCGCGAGAGGGCAGGAAAACTCCCTACCAACACCCTCATTGCTAAGCTGGTAGGGAGAAATACACCCATGGGTTGGTGCCGTGCCGGGGCAGGGCGGCAGCTCCGCGCAGGCCGGGCCGTTCCGTGCCCCGTGCGAGGAGCGGCGGCCCCGGCCCGGCCCGGGCTCGGCTGGAGCCGTGGGAGCCCCGGGGGTCCTGTCCCTGCACGGACCGTGCGGCACAAACAGCTCGGGATTCCCCTCCTTCACCTCGCTCCAGCCCCGCTCCGCTGCTCAAGTTTGCGCTGCGGCTCCGGGTGCCGAAAGCCAGGGCTGTGATTTATTTTGGCCGAAGTTGTGAAAGGGTCTGTACTCAGCCGGCTCTGTGTCCGTGGCACGCTTCTTGCTCTTTTTATGTGTGTTTATGTGTCTGGACACCGACCTTTTCCTTCCTCCGTCAGTTTCCCTCTGCTTGCATGCTGAAGCAAAGACTGTGCCAGAAATGATTGAAGTATATTCGCAGAGTAAGGAAAGCTGACATGGTAGGCTGCACAAGAAACAAGTGAAATTTCTGAGTTTTTCTTCTTTCTTTCTTTTTGTTTTTTCATTTTTTGTTTTGTTGGTTTTTTGGGGTTTTTGGTTTTTTGGTTGTTTGTGGGTTTTTGGGGTTGTTTTTTCTTAGGGGAAAAAAAAAAGAGTGGAGTTTGGTATGGTGAAAGTGAGAGACCTTCAGAAACTGCTTCAAAGTTAATCTAAACCAGAATGAGTTGGGAGGTGTGAAAAACCGCTGCAGGGTTATTGCCGAGCGCTGTTTGTGCACACAGGCAGCACAATTATAAGACAAAACCGAGCTCTGTCACGAATGACAGGGTGGATTCGGAATTGAAAGGGTATCCTGTGGCTGGCAGGTGGCAAGAGCGACTGTGCTCTTGTCTTCTCGTGCTTACTGAGCCTGGGAAAGCTCTTCGCATTCCTTGCGAGAGCATCTGACACCTCCAAAACTTGTTTCTTTTTCTGATTCGGTGATGGGCCGCTCTCGAACAAACCATCGCGCACCATTGAAAGTGTTTCCAAAACGACTTGTGTCAATCAACAATGTTTGAAGGTATTAAGAACAGTAAACACAACCTTTCAATGGACTACATAAATGGGTTCTTTTCCTTAGATTACATTTCATCGGGTAATATTTACCAAAATAGTTTAGTGTCTCCTTATCCGCTTCTGCAACTTTAACCTCTCTGCTTTGGTTCCGGAGTGTTGATACATTTTGAAAGACTTTTTACTTAAAAATTACATTGCAACTGCTCGGGGAGCGGAATGGGCTGCTGCTCTGCAGGGATTCAGCTCAGACACTGACGAACAGCCGTGCTTCCGGAGTAGATAAAAAAGGAATATTTGCAAATTAGTCTATTTCAAAGGATTAAAAATTATCTCAAGTCTGTTTTGTGTTCTTAGTCCCGCCATCAGGTTTCCTGTGGTTGCATTTCCACACTTCCAGCTTTTGAGTTTTGTGAAGATGAGTGGTATCGGCATCAGAATGACAATATAGGCATGTGTGCTGCCAAGTAAACAAAAAATTTGATTTTTCTCCTGGTTTTCCCAGTTCAGGTTTGCTTACAGTAACAAGAAGTCGTGACTTGTGCAGAGAAATGTAGAGAAATGCTCTTAGCTGTGTCATTTCAGCTTCCACCTGAAGGAAGAGTGCACTGGAGGTCTATTCCATAAATAAATAACTGGAGAAATTTTTGATTTCTTTTTAAAGAAACCCTTTCCGTAAAGTTGCTAATTAAGCCGCGTGTTGTTAATTGCACACAGCTTCTCCAGCTCATGGCTTTTGTCTGTTTGTGATTGAGTGTGAGCAGCTCCAGCTCTCCAGATGAAAAACAGGCTGCAAAGAAAAAGGCAGAGAGATGTTTATAGGCAGGATACTCAAAACAGTTATTTTTGTGGGAAGAGAATGTTAGATGCTTAAAGATAAACAAATAAATCCACAGCAGTGGAGTTTGCCAGAGGTATAAAATGTGTTGGAACTCTGGATACCGCTGTCATTGTGTTCGCTGCAGAAGTGTTACACACACATTTGTATTTCGTTATGGAAATGGAGCAAGGAAGCTGGAGAATAATCAGTATGAAAATCAGGAGCCTGTCTTCTCATTTATATTGAAACAGGCAAAACTTTTCACCTGCCTGCTTTCCATACAGCAAACGGCTGGACTCTAGCTGAGCCTCACAACAGCAGCTTGTAATCCCAAAATTTGGATGAAACCCCAAGTCTGGTTTGTTTTATGTGCCTTTGCTGGAACTTGGAATATTTTACGTGGCTGTTAAGTATACATGTGGCATTAAACGAGTTGAAATATTATGCAGCAATCACAGATGATGATAATTGTAGATCCAAAATAGCTCGTAAAATAATAATAATAAAAAAATTGTTGCCAGAAGCTGAAATTACATAGCTGGTGACAGCTATTGTTCTCTGCTTTGAAATGGGTGGGCTGGTCTGTGTTGTGGATTTGAAAATCTGTTGCTGTCGTAGCAAAACCTGAAGTAATTTAATATGAAGCTATTTTTATGTTTTTAGAGATCGTTGAGTAGAAATTAAAATCAAATGTACTAAGGCAGTTTTTTTTCCTTCTTTATGCAGGGGATTTGGGAAGCAAGGATTCCAGTGCCAAGGTAAGCCACAACTGCTTTGCTGGCACACACAGCTGGTTGCACCTCATTTTAAAGATACCCAAAATTTACCAGCAGCAGGAGAGACATAATCCTGGATTATGTCAATTAAATAATATTCAATTAATTAACATTGATATTTACGTAATTTACATTGAACAATCAAGTAATTATTCTTACTCTGATAATATAAAAGGTTGGTGGTGTTTTTTTTTTAATCCCAGCACAGTAACTATCATATAATCTGCATGATTCTAACTTTTCATGGAAATAATCTGTGTGATTTAGCTTTGCAGAGATCGTTTTTCTCATCAGAAGCTCTTGTCTGTGTGGGCGTTTTGGAAAATGGATTCACTTTTTAGTCATATGGCTTCTTTTCATAACCCAAAGTCCCTGGTTTTCATTTTCATACAATGCATGTTCGGGAGGACCTTTGGCCTTAACTCTGAATTGGGACAGGACAATTCTGTCTTGCGTAATACTGAATTACAAAAAAGAAAAATCCACCTGTATAAAATCACTGATTTAATGAACCGGCTAACCTTGAGGACCTGAAAGCTGCTGTAGTGTAACTGTAAATGTTGGCTTCTCACACTGCCTGTATTTCTGCCAAACACTTATCATTATTCAGCACTTAATCATGAAATCACCACACCCAGCTAGTGCAGGTTTTTTCTTTTGTCATATGTTTGCTTAATTAGGACGAGTTTTTTGTTGTTCCTCTCACTTCCCCACCTTCTCCCTGTCACTTGTGCCGCAGCTGCATGTTGTGTACTCATTAGCTGGCCTTCTCCTTTTCTCTTTCATGGCATTTCTGATGGGTATTTGCTCTTGCCTTAGAGCACATTTGACTCTCCCGAAGGTTGCTTTTACTTAGCAGATAGGGAAATGATGGATTCTGTGGTATTTTCGTGAAAGTTGATTTGAGCTGATGCTTCTTGAAATTAAACCTCTGAGAAAGTGGATGTCAAAGACTGATGCCTTTTAAAGATTTGTGATAAATAAGTTTTCTTGCTGTAAGTTGAGCCTTGCACTCACACACGGCATTTCCTGATGGAGGTAAGCAGACATCCGTGATTTTTCCTCTGTGCCCCAAACATTAATATTAAACTTTGTAGATATCCTTCAGCTTTTTGCCACCCATCACATGCAAAGCAGTGCTGTAGATGAGTGTGCAGTGCTTAGGTGTGGATGGAATGGCATTTCCTCAGTCCCATTCAGGACAGCTCAGTGGTTCCTAGTTCAGGAATTATTTAGAGGTTCATTACAGATTTCTGTTGGTATACAGAAAATAATTGGGGCTGCATTTAAATGGTGCAGTGATCCAGCTCAGCTTTTGCAGCTTGCACGGTGCTGACTTTCTGCAGGAGCTGGGGGCTCACGCTGGGCAGGATCCCACAGATCCACCCTGGCCTGGCAGCTCATCTCCAGGGCTTTGGGTTCTCTGCCTGGAATTCCTTCTACCATCGTAATTCTGGTGTGCCAGGAACAGTTCTGCTGCTGAGGATTGATCTGTACAAAGCCAGAAGTTCTGGATTCAGCCTTGTTTACCCTGCAGATGCCATTCGTGGACACAGCCAAGAGTAAAAGCAGTAGAGCAGCTCTGTTTGTTTTTAATGCCTCCAAAGTGATACTTTTTAGGAATCTAAATATGTTCAAACTTGAATTTTGTCTGTGTCAGAGGGAGAATCTATACTTCCTCTTTAGAGACACTTGTATCCAGTGGTTTTGTCTGTGTTCTTGGTCAAAATCTCTGAGAAATATTTTGATTTTTCATGGTTTGTAGCAAGCTGTTGTTTGTGCACTAATAAGTTTAAATAATGGGCTTTTTTAACCATAATTCATTAATCTTGTGTTCAAAACAAAAAGTTCATACTCTTGGGATAATACTCCTGAAAAATAAAACTTCTGTGATAAAGTTAAGTCAGTGAATCAATGTTTTTTCAGTTCAGCTTTCTGAAGCTTCTGTCTAAAAAGCCACCAGCTAAAGCTGGAAAGGCAAATTAGTGATCAAAACTACTGAGAACGCGAGGAATTAAAACTAAAAGTCTGAAACTAGAAGGTAGGCTGCAGAAAAAAACCCTAATTTCTATAATGAAGTGACTGTCTTTACAGAGAAGGATGACAAATGGAGAATAAAATGGGATTTTCAGTATGACATAAAGGAAAGAATATTGCAGTGACAGCTCTTAGCCTGACTGGAGCTCTTGGTCCATCAGTGTTTCCATTATAAAAAGCCTTCTCTACTCTGTTTTCAAGAGTGATGTAAAATCTCCCAGAAGAGACAAACTTGATCTCAGGCAGAATTCAGAGCTGGGGGTTTTGTTATTTCCAAAATTGTTTGAAATTCCTCTGGCCTTTGATACCGAGGGGAAGGCCCACAACAGTCACACTTCACACTCAAATGATGTTTCTACTATAAAAATCTGCAAGTCCATCAATATGTGTATTAGGGTTCTTTAATTAGACAAAACGTCTTAGTTTTAAATACTGCAGCAATCGTAGGATGTTTTTTATATATTTTTAAAACGTCCATTAAAAAAAAGTCACCCAAAAGACAGTCCTAGTTTTATTTTTGAGATGCCCTCAAACACAATATTTTAACATAGATTTTATTAGAATTTAAACTGTGCTACAGTGAAATCTGATTTTGGACCATTAATGCCTCTTTTCATTGGACTTGCTTAGATCCTGTTTTCACTTGTATGTTATCACTTTGGTTTTCAGATTTGAATGCCTGTTTCTGCTGTAGTGTCCAGCTTCAGCATTACACAAAGACATTTAAATGAGCTCTTTGGAATTGAAGAGAATTATTTCCATTTATTTTCCTAAAACATTTTGCAAGATAATTTTTTTCACCTCCTTATTTTTGTGGGATCCTGATGAATTTGCAAAAGACAGCAAATTAAATTTTGGTGCGGTTTTAATGCCCTGAATGTGGCAGACGGTCAGGTGCAATTGTATTATTACCACACAAACACTCAGCAAGGGACAGTCCACATCCTAAGTAGTTTGTCTTTCTTAATGGGTGTATTTTAACGTGGCTGCTGAATATTCCAGCAAACAGAACCTCAGAAAGGCTGCTCAGCTTTGCAGCCAGGAGCTGGGATGTGTTAGTGCATGGAGAGGAGGCAGAATTCTGTTGCGTGATTGGAAAGAAGTTTTTTAGAGGAGGGGTTTGGGGATCATAAAGTAGCAGTGGAAAATGTCTTTTTGGCCGCGTTTGCAAATGAACTTGAAAGACTTCAGCTGGATTAGTGTTCTCGTAGGGATAGGATTCAGGAAGAATTTCTTCCCAGGAGGAGAGGTCAAGCATTGGAAGGGGCTGCCCAGGGAGATTTGGAGTCTCCATCCCTGGCAGTGTCCAAGGAATAACTGGACATGGGCACAGTTTTCTGGGCTGGTGACAAGGTGGGGATTGGTCACCGGTTGGACTCGATGGTCTGGGAGGTCTTTTCCAACCTCAGTGACTCTGGGGTTCTATGAAATTTTTATTCCTGTTATTAGAAAGCATTTTGTAGTTTGATATTTGTGGTTTGTTGTTGATTTATAGAAGCATGAAGTATTTAAAATATTGTGCTTGTGAAAGAGGAGTTCTCATTCTGCTGTTTTGCTTTTGCTGTTTGCTGTTGATCATGTCTGTGGCAGTGCAAACACGATGGGAGGATTATTCCAGGGAGTTTTGGCTTTGTTTTGTTTTCTTATGTTGTCAAGCAGGCCAGCAAGCTGTCTGTAGCACTGAAAGCTTTCCTCTGATGTGCACCTGGAAATACTGCAACAGCAATGAGAAAAACTGAATAATTTAAACCTTTTTCAATCTGCCGCAGCGTGAAAGTTCCTCTTTTGAGGCAGCAGACTTCAAATGAAGCAAGCAATTAAGTTAAATTTTGGCTTCATCATTCTTTTGATAGACTATTACACTGTGAGTGTAACCTATACTTGTTTCTTTCTGTTGGATTTGTAAGAAGCATTTTTCTGGTGAACAGAGATCAACAAATAGGAACTCACCAAGATGTAAAGAACAAACATTGTAGAACATGTATTTATGTAGGTTTAGAGGTTGTTTTAAGTTCAGCACTGGAGGCTGAGCACGTTTCCTCAGGGCGAAAATATTTTTAGTTACAGTAATATAAATGTGATCAGCTCATGTTCCTGATTAAGGGTCTACTGTAAATTCTCTCCTAAATGGTTAAAATTTTTAGTTATTAACAGCAAGTTTTCCCTCTTTTACATGGTTGCTGCAGACTTTATTGAAGTGCAATATTCTGCTGTAATTCAGCTGTGAAATACATTTGGCTTAAGGATAATAACGAGCTAAGAAAGAGTTTCACATTTGTTTCCTAATTTACATAAATAAAAATTAGAGAAATCAATTAAAGCAGATCATTATGCTTCCCTAATCTGGGAAACTATTGCTCTTTCCACTGTTTTATCCTGTCTTCCCTCAATTTATTTTCAGCTCAGTGTTCTCTGAATGTTGAATTTTACCTTCCATTGTTGTCCTAAGCTTCTTGGAACAGCTCGTGCCATGCTGGGTCTGGGCTAGGCAGACATCTACAGCAATTCCTTCACTGAAGAGGGAAATGGGGGCATTTTATTAGTTTTCAATATTCAAATATTGTAACATTGGCACATCAAACCAGCGCTTCATTTCCTCTGCATTGTTTATCTCTTATCTGATGGTTCTTGACCTCTTTTCTACAAAGAACCCCCTGGTGCCACTTCGTGTTTAAATCACGCATTTTCATTAAAAATATTGTGTTAAAGGTCTGTGTAGTGGTTTGGTTGAGAAAAAACTAATTTTTAATGCTCTATGATCTGAAGATTTGAACCAATGAAAACTCTGACCACTTCCAACCTGGTTGACACACACAGTTTTCATCAGTCCTCAATGCTGATATATATATAGTAGAAGCAGCACCATTTAGTCTTTTATGTGTATGGATCAAGGCTTAATACTTGGGTTTCCATCCTGATGGCTGTGTTTCCCCTACAGTTTCTTCTTCCTTTTACAACCTTCATTTTCTTTTGTAACCTAAGAAAGAAAAATCTATTGCATTGCTGCGTTGCTTCTCATAAAAATAATTTGTCTTCCTTACTTGGAAATGTTTTTGCCAAAGGGTGGACAAGACACAAAGCAAGTTCCACTTTCTATGCCAGAACTGCTTCTCTTGAATCATTATCATTTTTGTGGTGAGATGAGGTATTACAGACCAGGGCTTGAACAATGTGAGTGTTTTCCTTTGTGCTCTTTATATTATTTATTAGTCATGTGCTGCAGTTTACATTAACTAATGTTGCCGTAAGCCTGAGATTGAGAAAGTAATTCCATGGAAGGCTGTGACTGTGGAGCTTGAAAATCAGCATGAAATCTTCTGAAATGGGAACTCAGTAAAAACACACTTCCAGCAGCTGCCTCGTTAATGTGTTTTCATGTGCAAAACTTGGAGGTATCTGTTCAAAAATGGAACCCCCCAGAGCATAACCCAAACAGTTACTCTCCAAAAAAACCCCACAACCCAAACAAAATAATAAACAGCAGCTGGGAGCATAAGTTGTATCTGCACACAGTTTTCATGATTCCTCTCTTTGTCCTTTCCATTGGCCTTTTGCCCTCAGCTCATCTGTGGACTCTGTATTTCTGGACCCCTTCTTAAAGGGCAGTAATTTTACTGATCTGCAGATAATTTGACATCCACACACACAGATAAGATGCTTGTTGTGCATTTGTCTTGTCAGCTTCTATTTATTGTTCCTCCCCTCCTTTGGCTGTCCTTACTTTTGCAACGTCTGACCTATTTTATGAGGAAATATGGTGCCGTTAATTGCTGATGCCTGTGAAAGTTGAGATTCTGTTCCTATTTCTGCAGGTGAACTCTGAGAGATCTTTGAAAAATTTCCCATGTTCCGAGTTTTTCCTTAGAACAGCAGTGATGGGTGAAACTCCTTAATGAGTGCAGACACATCAGTGCTGGCTCAGATCAGGAGAGCCCTTTGGGACTGTGTATCCCAGTCATCCCAGCTTTGTCTGTGTTGCTGGGTGGTCCTGGGGCGTGGAACTTGCTTTTCCTTTGGGTGCTACAGAGCACAGGCTGCAGGATTTTGGTTCCTGGATCCTACTGCGGCTTATTGGACATAAAAGCCCTGAAATTGGGAGCTAAGTTCACAGCATTTTCCTCTGCAGTGTTCCTGTTGGAGCATTACCTGACAATGGAGATGTGTAGGTTCTGCTTTCAGCCATTGCCTTCTGTCCTGGGAAGGGGATTTGTTGTCCTTGAGCTGGGTAGAAGGGGCAGCAGGACATTTGTGTCAGGACAGGGAAGGTGCCTCTGTTTGCCTTGGTTGAGGATTCTTTGTTACCACAATCACATGCATTCACAGAAGTTCAATATGTTGAATAGATCAGGATGAATCACCATTCCTGGAGGGATTTGAAGATGTGAATGGGGCACTTGGGGACATGGTTTAGTGGTGGCGTTGGCAATGTTAAGGGTTGGACTCGATGATCATCAGGGTGTGCAGTGATAGGACTGAAGGAGGGCAGATTTAGATTGGCAATTGGGAAGAAATTCTTTGCTAAAAGGGTGGGCAGGCCCTGGCACCGGGTGCCCAGAGAAGCTGTGGCTGCCCCTGGATCCCTGGAAGTGTCCCAGGCCAGGCTGGATGGGACTTGGAACACCCTGGGACAGTGGAAGGTGTCCCTGCCCATGGCAGGGGTGGCACTGAGTGAGCTTCAAGGTCCCTCCAGCCCAAACCATTCCATGATTTTTTGCTGGTCTTCTCCAGCCTAAATGATTCTGTGATTCTCAATGCTCAATACACAATTAACTGTGTAATTCACTCAACACTGAACACGGCAGTAAAATAAATAAATATGGCACTGTACTCCTGTTTTTCTAGAAAATTTCCTTGGTGACACTGTGCTCATCAAAACTCGAATATAATTAAACCTTATCCTGCAGCAAACATTTTTTTTTATCTTATATTCCATTTCAAGAGCAAAACCATCTTCACCCTTCCCACATTGCAACATGTGAAGTTTTGTTTTGTTTCCTTGTATTGGTCAAATGTCCCAGCAGTGTGTTCCAGTTAAGAGACTGACTCTTCCAGTGCCCTGGATGTAATTCCATGAAGCTCTTCAGCTTCTAACTGAACACATGGGAGTGAAAGCTCATCCCAAGTTGACAGATAAACCAGTTTGAGGCCTGGGCAAGATGAAGTTTGGCATATTCTTTATTTTTCCCTCTGCCTTGGTGTAATCCTGCACATCAGCTGCTGTTACACAGCCACATATGGTGTTCATTTTATTCATTTTTTGTGGATGCCGTGAGCAGAATTTAATGAAATGTTGGAAAGAAAGTTGCAGGAAGATGATTTCCCTGTTGGGATGCATCAATAATTATTTCTTTTATGTTTGCTTTTGTGGGCTGTTTCTCTTTAGGGTGAGAGGTAAAAATAATAAGTTATTTAATAAATACTTTAGGCTCAGTTCCTCAGCTTTTCCATCTGCAGTAGAAAGCGTGAAAGTCTAAGAGAGAAGGACTCTCTTGTGTATAATTAATAACAGGCACTACCCTTTAAGTGTTTTTAAATTCTCGTGGATGCTGAACATTTTAATTGTAACTGTTTCCAGCAGTGCCTGTTGAAGGCTTGCAGAGGCTGGGAGCGCTTGGAGCTGGTGATCAACTGTTAATTTTTCAATTGCAGCTATTTATGAATAATGCCTTCTGTAAATGTGATTCATAACTGTTACCTTCTAAGTCAGGCAGCCAAACATGTGCATATGTAATTTTCTGTTCATTTCAGTGTCTTTTACTCTGGTTTCTTAATTAGAATGTGATTTGCATGAAGATTTTTCATTCCTTTTTGCAGTCACATAATGTAGACTATAAGGTACTGCAGGCACATAGGTCTTTTTTTCGGCTTATCTTCTAGTTGGCTTAATTTAGATTTTGAAATCACAATATTGTATTAATTAAAATCTTCTCATCAGATGAGCTTTATTAGAAGTCTGGAATATGTCCTTATAAATGTAGAAGTCTACTGGAATAACTATTTTTGTCTGTCCTGTCTAGTTTACAAAAATGTCTTTTTTTAATTTATCATTTAGACTGATACAGAAACACGCTTTTTGAACTAAAAGCTCAAATTCACCCAGAAACACCAAAAATATAGTCATAATTGCTCTTAGTCTGCTACTTTTTAGTTTTTAAGATGAAGCTGCAAAAGTCTAATTAGTGCTTGTCTTTATACAGCGGCCTGTCAAGATTTAGAAGATTTGCTCACCATGTACAATCACAAACAGAGGTTTTGGCACTGTCGGAAGTGTCAGTGGATGGACAGTGATCAACACAAATTGCAATATCAAGGCTTTATTTGCCTTGTGTAGCAATTGTCAAGTTCTCTTTTTTTTTTTTTTTTTGCTAAGAAAATAGCTCATATTAAAAAAAAAGTGATTTTTAACTAGAGTTGCAGTTCTTGCTCCTTATTTGTCTTTAACTTCAATTACAGAGGTTTTATACAGCTCAATATTGTATACACTGCAAGCATTTCCATACAGTTAGATAAGGCTTGTCATTTATTCTGAAGCAGAATTTTATGAGGATTGTGTTTCTGAGGGTTCAACATTTTTATCCCTCTAAATGATCCTTACACTGATGGCACAACTGAATATTGGTGGCAGTTTATTTTGCCATTTTCAGGTATAAAATCTACAAGAATCAGATGTTTAGGAATTGGGTTCTGTGTGCCTGGGTTTCGAAACCAGGATGTGCATGAGGGTGTCTACCTAAAATCTGTTTTAAAAGGATTAGTGACTCAAAAGTGGCTCAATTACTGACCTTCTTTATTTTACTGATAAAATGAGGGACAAATACGTATGGCAAGGCGCGGACTGTAGATTGAAGAGTGCTGAAGGTTATTTCCAATGTAACTCTCTTCCCAAAGCACGCGTATTTCACTCTTCCTTTCCCTTTGAAATTATCAGCATTTTTAACTTGCCTGGAATGTGTGCTGAATGTGATATTTCAGCTCCTTAGTAAACAAGCCATTATTCATGTACAAGGAGGAGTTGAAATAATACTTTATCTCTTTCAGCTTCTAGTCTGTGTGGGTTTATTATTTTGGTTTTTACTCAGCAGGATTAGCCAGAATCCACATCAAATTATTCTTGTTCTCAAGAAATTGGCCTTTAAAAAAAAAAAAAAAAAAGGTGAATCTTTATGTTCTGAGAGTGCAGAAATAATCCTTATTTTATGTGAAGTTTTTGTGTGTAGATCAGTGTTTTATTGGGTTGATTTGAAGTTTCCTTGTTTCTTAATGCCTTGCTGTTGGGAAAAATCCCCCTCATAGTTATTTTTGCTCCTCTATCACCCTGTGTGCATTTCCATAGCATCTCCTGATTCCCTGGGAGAGGTGTTACCTGCTCCTGTTCCCTAGAACCTCTTACCTGAAATACTTTTCCATTTCTTGCATCCAGGCTTTGATCCCCAGAGGGTTTTTGTGTGTCTGGAGGTGACACCCTGCGAGGTGCTGACAGGTTCTGGGCAGCTCCATTTTTCTCCTGTTCCAGAACTGCATAAAATAGATTTCAACCTAACAATTCCCTGAACTTGCTCCCGTAAAAAAAATGTTACAAAATAATGATAAACATAGAAACAGACTAAGCAGCAGAGTTTATTATGAAGTGCATATACAGTTATTTTCATGTTCTTCCATTGTGACAGGCTAGCTGATTGAATTTGTGATGTGCTGTAGGTTTAGATTTTGGATTGTTCCTACCTTGTTTGGAAACTTTAAATTAATTTAATGTGAGGTTATTGCAAGTTATGTCAGTTTTAGATCTTCCTTTTTCTTTTGTCATCAGCTTTTGCAAATACCGTCTGCTGGATGTAATTTTATAGAGTGAAACTTCTCTGTTAAAACAAGTGATGTGGATGCAGCCGAAAGCAATAGATAGATTCCTCTGGGTGGGTGTTTCTCAGTTCTGCTCTGTGTATGTTCCATTGAGACAAATGCTGCAACATTGCAGAAAGAATGGAGAAAAACGTGATTTAATTTATGGTCTGTTCCAGATAGTTTGATACCTAGATATTGCTCACAATTCCTTTTGATCTTATTGAGAGATCCTAAGTTGTGAACCTTTAAAACACAGTAAAAGCTCAATAAATCATGTTGTGCAGCTTAGTTAAACTGTATTTTATGGTGCTCTTAATGCAGCGTATGGCCAGGAGAAACACACAACTCTGGCAGTTGCCTGAATACCCTGGGGAATATTGTGTTTTGTTAAATATGAAAGCTTCTTAAAGTATCATTCTTAGCCCAGTGTATCAGTGAGAAAAAGTGGTATTTTTTTAATGGTAGCTTAGTCATTTTTGTTCACAGAATCACAGAACTGTTTTGGCTGGAAGGGACCTTAAAGCCCCTCCAGCACCAGCCCTGCCATGGGCAGGGACACCTTCCACTGTCCCAGGCTGCTCCAAGCCCTGTCTCACCTGGCCTTGGGCACTGCCAGAGATCCAGGAGCAGCCACAGCTTCTCTGAGTACCTGTGCCAGGGCTCCCCATCCTGACAGGCAATAATTCCTTCCCAGTATCCCATCCAAAGCTATTCTCTGTCCGTTTGAAGCCGTTCCCTGTATCCTGTCACTCCATCCCTTGTAAAGAGTCTCTCTCCATCTTTCCTGTAGCTCCTTCAGACACAAAAGGCCACAGTTAGGTCACTTCTTCTCCAGGCGGAACAATCCCAGCTCTCCCAACCTTTGCTCCCAGCAGAGCTGCTCCATCCCTCTGCTCATCCCGGTGCCTCCTCTGGGCTCTCTGCAGCAGCTCCTCATCCTTTCTGTGCTGGGGCCTCCTGACCCGGGTGTTGGTACCACCAGCACAGATCCTGCAGTGTCTGTGACTGCTGGCCCTGTGCTGCAATATCCCTGATGTGCCTCTTGAAAAGGAGCACTGAAAAGCTGAAGAGGGTTTTGAAGTGCAAGCGGTGGAGATGTTTTATACATTTTCCTGGGAAGCTGTATTGTTTCCTAATGGATCTGCAGTCGTTATGCCAACTGCACAGCAGGCTGTTGCATTAGAGGGTTTTACGTCCTGGTGCTCCCTGTGTGCTCTTGCCAGTTGTTGTTTCACTGAGCAGTTCTTTTTAAGTGTTTTGCTCTGCCTCAGGTACCCAGGTGTGCCTGATGGAGCTGTAAAACTGATGCCTGCCCTTGTTTTCCTACAAGGCAGCAAAGCTCATCTCTAAGATTTCTGCAAAACCCGAGTCTTGTCAGCATCTCTTGATGCTGTGTAATGAGGAACAGCTTAGTTGTCAAGTTTATAGAAAGTGCTGATGATCTAATTGAGCTTGAGCTTCTTTGAACCCTTTGCAAAAACAGAATTTTGTTGTATATTATTAAAGCTGGTACAAGGCCAGGTGTCACTTTCGTTTCAGAATATAAATGTATTCTGTTACAAACAGTTAAGGCTTGTGTTTTATTCAGTGCTGCATTGTTGTTTTGTGGCAGCAGAGGTTTTGCATGATTTCTGTGGGTTTGGATACTTGACAACAAATGTGCTGAAGGCAAGGTCTGTCAGTGTCAGGGGTTCTCCATGAATCAGCAGATCCCTGGAGGCCTGGGACTGCTCAAATACCTTGGACAGACATAAAGGAGCACAAGTACCTCACATCTTGCTCTATATGCCTTGTCCAGTTTTATTTTTCTTTTCATAAATGGACTAGAAAAGGAACTAAACCACTATAAAATATTTGCTAATACAGCTGTTTCTATTTTGGGAAGGGGGAGGACAAACGTTTGCCACCACTGCATCCCTTTCCTGGTTTCTGCAGAGGGTCTTTGACCTCAGATTCCTTTGTTTCCTGCCTGCACCCCGAGCTTCCCTGGCTCTGTGCTGGTGCTATGCATATTTATAGTCACAGGCTGCAACTGCAGCTCCTGTCTTTAAACAACCCAGGCACCATAATGGACATATAAAGTCTCAAGGGTTTTTATTGCTCCTGTCATCTCAAGTGCTTTTGAATCCTGATTACAGAGCAATAAAATGTGGTTGGTTGGGTTAATGTGACTGACAGGGACAGGGACTCTGTGTGAGAAGGTATTGAGTGAGCAGATCCATTGATGCAAGGCCGTGAATTTATGGACATTCCATAACTTTGGAGTATTGATTATATAAGTAAACGTGTAGCCTAAGATTGATGGAGGGAGTAAAAGACCTCATATATCATTAATGCATTCGGGAGGTCTAATTGGGTTTTTATAATGAGCTTTCTGAAAGAAGCATTGATAAATAAGTTCAGTAAATTTTAATGAAGTCCTCAGCACTATCTATGAAGCTTATTTTGTAATTTAAATCAATACATTAGACAGAGTGGTAATTGTAGAACTTACTGTAGAATTAAATTTTTAATAATTCTCGCTTTCTTGGCTTTTATTCCACTTATGCAAATATTGACCTTTGAATTCTTACTGTTGTCTGTGTTTCATTGCGCCTCACTTTGAAGGGGTGAGGGGATGTGTGTGTGTCATCTTTAAGCTTTGGTTGTAATAATTAAAAGGGCAGTGTCAGACATTGGATCATTTGACATTTAACATGGCAAAATGAAAAGGAAATCAGTGATAAAAACCAGTGGGGTTAATTTTAGAACTGTCAGATTTGCAGAGCAGAGAATGCAAACTGGGCTGGCCAGCAGGTGCGTAAGTGATGCCTTTCCAGAACTTCCAGAACACAGTTTGTCCCAGTTCTGCACTCTTTGTGAGACTGCGGGATTGCATTCATGCTGAGCTAATAAATGTTCTTAAAAATTTTAAAGCCTGGATCTTGCAATCTGCTTTGTAGAAGGGATCGGTATCACGGTCAGTGAATGTTTATCTATTACATTCTTCTATATAGAACAACTGTTGGGATCTGACCTTAATCTGTAGTTAATAGTATGGGCTTTAATGCTTATTTTTATTTGCAGTTCAGAGATCCTCTGAATAACTGAAGCCTCATATTATGCAGAGTTCTGCATTAATATTTAGTAAAGCGAGCTGTCCTTGATACAGGAGGTTTAGTAACCTAGAGAGACATGAGATGTGCTGATACGTGCACATATTATCCTCTCACTTTCCAGATGTACTTTATGAAGTGGAAATTATTTGCTGGAGCTCAGTATTGAAATTTCAATTTGATAGCACGATAAGGTCGCCTGAAGTTTTACACAAAAAATATTCTGTCACATAAATAGTTGATATTATTTAAATTGTGCTTGTTATGGCTCTGTGTAAGGACAGAGGAGAAAGTGGCCAATTAAATGAATCATGCAAAAAGAATTTCTCATTGCAGACATCTCTTGTAGCAATAATTAAGAGGCACAAGCGAGAAGGTGCAATCCTTGGTTCCTAGGAAGCTCAGAGAATGGCTTCATGCCCTGTGCTTGTGTAAAACACAAACACACCCTGTGAAATAATTCTCATGATTTACCATGGCACACATCGCTGACCCTGTAAGGAAAAGCCCACAGCACCATTCCTCAGCAAACGGTTGTGCCAGGCTTAACGACAAGGAGATGATTTATTTCCATCCCCTCCCCTCTTGTTTTAGGATATAGTTACCAATGGAGCAGAAAATTATATATTTAAAGCTAATTCTCCTCAGGTAAGCCCTTCTCACTTAGTGTGGCACTTTTCCTGCTGTGCTGTCGTGTGCACAGAAAGCTCAGGTGATGGCTCTGCTGTGTGTTGTGGTAGGAGAAACTCACTCCTTGAGCCAAGTTCTGTCTGTGGTTCCCAGTGAGTTTTAGGGTGAAGGAATCTTTCCATGGAGGTTGTTTTGTTGTACACAGTTAGTTCAATTAAGAGGGTTTCAGAAATCAAAGGGCTGATGGGAACAAGGATGATCTTGCTTGAGAAAATCAGGAGTTATTTTCTCTTGTGTTAGCTGTAAAATTGGTAAAATGTTAAGGTTGCTTTTCAGGTTGTGGTTTTCTTTTTTTTTTTCCTTCCCCTATTAGGTCATATTTTGAGAAAATAGAAGCATTAATTCAAGCTCTTGTTGCACGGGAAAATTATTTATCCCCAGGTTGAGGCTTAAAACCCGAGTAATTTCTCGTTCTGTGGTGTGTCTTTCTGCAGTTAGGCATTCATTCTGCCCTGATGGCGAGATGCAGGGTAACAGATGCAATCTTTGGAGCAACCAGCCACAGCTTTTGTGTTAACCAGTCATCAGGAAATATCACTGAATTACCGGAGTACAAAACGCATCTGTTGGAAATAAGTTTCCATCTTTCGTGAAATAGGATGGGGAAAAAAACATGTCTGGGCTGGGGATTGGCTCTGGAAACAGCTGTGCTGCACCAGGGAGCGTGGGCCATGTGAATGAGCTCTTTTCAGAAACCCCAGCAGTCCACTTGGAGCTGGGTCCATTGGCTTCTCTCCAGCTCTTCTGGCTCTCTGACTGTTGGCTGTGTGAATTCTGGGCTCCGGGGTTTCTCTCAGCTGGGTTCTGCCCCTCTGCAGGTTGGGCGCGTGTGACTTCACAACGTCTGAAACTTGCAGGCTTTGTTGCTTGTCGTTCCTGATTTAGCCTCGACTTGTCTGTGTGTGTTGGCTCCTTATTTTTGCAGGAACGCCATCTCAATTTCTGCATTCCAAAGGAAAGCATGAAGCTACAAATCCGCCCTTTCGCATTTGCCTAGCCCCCAGCTTTGATATTTTATTAATTTGCTTTAATGGCAGAGTCCATGTTGCCATGAGAATGCTTTTGAAGGCTGCTCTCAGGAGCTGATATCCTGCTGAGTTTTCCAGCAGCCTGTCCTAATTCCGGCGTGTCCCTGGCGCAGAGCTGCCAGCCTGATCCCTGCTCCCACCTCACACTCCCTGCAAAGACACCACAGGCCTCCCTTACCTGTTCCTTCACAGCACCAGGACTTGGCAAAGCCTTGGTGTGGCACCTGGAGCAAGATAATGAGTCCTGGATTAGTTAACACAGGATGAACAACCACTTTCTTTCAGCGCTCTTAGCCATGAAGCCTTGAAACATTTCAGACTGGAAACAGGAAAGAACAATTAAATCTTTCTGCTCTTGCACATTTTGGACTTTGGTTTTAGGAGCGGTAGAACACTGGTTATTATTTAACACGTGTAGTACCTGCACAATGGCTCTAAAATTAGTTGGTTTTAAAATGGTTTTAAATGCGAATTGCTTTCAAGTCGAGTTGGGATATGAAAACCTCTCTCTGTAGATTTTTTTTTTAAAGTTATTTTGTGAGATCAGTTTCCATGAAAGTTCTGTTGAACAGTGTAGAATATCAACGCTTGCTCAGCTTCAAAACAGATGTGACCAAAATGATTTCTCTGTTGATGGGAGACTTCAGGCTTTCTCTGAAATAATGCACTAAACCAAGGTGGTACTCAGAATTCTGGGTTTCCAGATTAGCTTTATGAAAAGCGCTGGTTGTGAAGATGGTGGGTGATTTTAGGGTTAAAAAAATTGCATGCTGTCTCTTGAGGAGATACCAAGATCTCTGATAGCACAACTTTTTATTTATAGATTGCTGATGTGTTTACAAGACAGAAATTTATCAGCAATCCAGATATTCTAGTTTTGCTAATAACCTGTGTCTGCACACCCTTGGGCTGTTTTCACACTTGGACCTGCAGATCGTAACATGCTTATGGTATTCAAAGCAAAAATGTCTCAGGCTTTCCTAAATGTTGTTTTTAGACAACGCTCTGCATTTCTGTCCTTGATTTAAGGCTCTCTAAAACACTAAAAATGGAATTGCTTTGAGTCTCATTTGTATGTTAGACTAATAGTGCCTCCACCTGTAAAATGGGGATATTTAGCAGTGCTTGCCTTGCACAGGCTGTGTCAGGATCAAGATGAATGTGAGATAAACGTGGGACAGGACTTGTTTTGTTTTGGTTTTCATTGCTGTGGTACAAAGTCTTGTGCAAAGATGTATTTATGCTTCCCAAGCTCCTTGTCCTAAGGAGTGTGAATATTAAAGGGATGAGTCAGAATAAGAACAGAACCCTGCAATTCTGACCTCTGATGCAGTGATCTGGCTCTAGAATGTTGCTTGAGCAGAGTTTCTCCCCTGTTTGCCCTTGCTCTTGATTCTGCAGAATAAGGGGCGAGTTTTTGGCTGGTGGGAAGTTGTAGTTTTTCAAGCAGGATGTTGTAGAGGAGATTACCACCTAGAAGCAATTTTGTCTTTCACTGAGGAATTATTTTTATAACTTACTATATCTGAAGAATGTTTTCTTACTCTTCCATTTGGTTTTCTGATGGGGAGTGTATTCTCATCTAAAACTCTTTTGCCTTCTCAAGCACCCTCTATGACTCGAGGGTTGTTTAAGTGAGAATAAATGTGTCCTGGGTACCTTTCCCAATGGCTGCTTGCTCCCAAGTAATCTGTTCCCAAGATCATCCCTGTGGCTGGCACCAATCCAGCGATGAGTTTCTGTAAACTGCAATAACCCTGCCCGTGCCAGACCCAAGCTTGTCTCTGCTCCAGTGTTGTCATTTCATCACTCGCTTGGCAGGTGTGAATTCAAATCCTGATTTCAGAGTTAATATATTTTATGTATTTAGGTTGGGAAGTCAGCGAGTTGCTTCCTCTCTTTTAGTTCATTGCAGGATTTAACTTGAGGAATCCATACGAGCCTGAGATTTTTTTGGACATTATTCGGGGTGCTGATGGTATCTACTCTGGCTTTGTGAAATCCCCCTTTGCAGCCGACAGGTTGTGTGTAAGGGCTGAAGTAGTGAGCACGTGTTGAGGTTGGAGTGAGATTTGTACTATATTCCTGCAATTCTGAATCCTCCTCCTAAACCATAGCACTGTTTTTTGGGTCATGGTTAACACGGTAAAATTTTATCCAGTCATGCTCACAGAATCTCGTTATCATCGCTGAATTCTGCTTCTGGAGAAGAGATGCTTCAAAAGCTTGTTGCAGATGGTGTTCCATCTTTGCAGATAATAAGATCAAAATGTGTGACGAGGCGTCTCCAGAAGAAACCCGGGATGGTGTTGGGATCCTGTCACAACCTTTATGGAAGTGACAAATGATGCAGGGAGTTGATGTCTTGGCGAGTTTGATTCTGGGGGAAGCTTGGTACAGCTGTGTCTTAAAAAGCCTGGGAAAACTATTTATAGGAACTAATTTCTGCAGATAGCAACAAATCCAGCATGCTATCACCATCCTTGGGATTTTTCCTTATTTGAAGCTGATGGAATGAAACAGGGGTATATTAAAAATGCAGCATCCAACAGAGCTATAAACTCTGAGTTTAAGAAGTATTTTGGCTTCCTGACTTCGCTTCTTTCGTCCAGGAACACCCTTTGGCCTCGACTGGAGTCAGATTTTTTTTTTTTTTTTCTGGTTTAGCAGCTCTCAAGCTGGAAGGGGAGAGCACATAATTTCCCCTGGAGAGATAAGCCTGGTGCCAGGCTGCTTCCGAGCAGGGCAGAGGATTCACCCTGCAGTGCCCAGGCACTGAAACTCGTGTGGGCTCATCCTGCTCTCTCCCAGCCTGCCAAGGAATCCGGGCCCGGCAAGAGGGGACCTGCCCTGAGCTTGCGCCATCGCAGGAGGGATTCCTGTGAACGCGAGAGAGAGGAGCGGCAAACAGGGAAGGGGCAGCAGGAGGAGCCTTGGAGGAGGGCAGCGCCATGAGCACACCTGGGGACCTGCCTGGGCACCCTCAGGGTGACAGGAGTGGCCCTGGGGTGTGCCAGCAGCCCGGTTTACCCTTCCATGGCTTCTGCAACACTTGGGGAAGGAATGGATTCCAAGAAACTGAACCTTCCACACCATGCTGCTTTGCATCTGTTTGAACAACTTCGTTTTTTGTATTTCACCACTATTTTTCGCTAGTGGGATTTTATCTGACATGGAGCATTTCCTCTAGTCCTTGCTGAGTCTGTAGGAAGGTTGTTTTATGGGGGTTTTTTTCAGTTACTCATTTTTTTATTAGCAAGAACTGCAACGTGGCTTGCACTATTTAATTTCTTTAGAGCCTTGTATGCTAGAATTTCCATCAAAAATGAAACTAGTAACAGGCTCTTTGGCTTCTGTTATTTTGTCTTGCCACTGTCAGTCACTGTCACATAAACGAAAAATATTCCAGAAATTTATTCTGAAGCTGTTTTTTAATTCTTTCAATATGAAGCGCATTCATTTAATTTTACACTTAGAAACGACTTCATAATGGAATTCCATGCGACCTCCATCTTTTCCCTTAATTTACTGTCAGATTGATTTTCTTTTACTGCACTCAAATCACACTCTGAACTGCAACAGTCAGCTGGTCTGGGCTAAAAATAACCCCATCCTTGTATGCCGTGGCATTACGGCCTTTTATTTACAGATACATTATAAGGAAGAATCACTTCTGTGACGTGTAAGGAAAACTCTGACACTCTCTGTGTACATATTGAAAGATGGTTGAATGTGTTACGTGGGGCTTGCTTTGCCAGGAGGCAGAAAACTTCACTTTTTAGCACTCTTTGTGGTGGTTTGGCCACTGTTGCCCTCAGCCTTCAGGTACTTTGCTTTTATTCCTTGAGGACTGGATAAAAATGTGAAAAATGAGTTTATGCTTCCAGCCTGTTTGGTTTCTCAGATGTGCTTGAAGCGTTTGGGAGCTGATTTCGGGGCTGTGCTGTTTTTAGGTTGTCAGGAGAATTCCTCAGCCCCCGTGGTTTGAGTGGCAAGATTTCGGATGCCTTGCACAGGAGGATGTGGAGCAAAGCACTGCGGCTGCCCCAGAGGTTAATTATTGCTCTTTGGAAATAATTAACTCAGGGCTGTTGGTGCTGCCAGCCCCATCCTGGCACCAGAGGAGTCGTCCCTGGCTTCTCTGCCCCGGCTCTGTGTCCTCCTCGGCTTCCTCCTCCTCAGAAATTCCAGTGGGTTATTTGCAGGGTTTCATTTCCACTCATGAAATTGCAATAGGAATTAAAAAGATGATCTCAAACACCTTGTTTCCTTCCTCTTAACGCTCTCAGGGGTGTTGCTTGTTGGAAATCATTAAATATTTGACTGAACTAAACACTCTGAGTATTGAATACTGCTGCCTGCCTTTCTTTTCCCCCTCATGTAAATGTTTCCTTCCTTTCCTTTTTGTCAGTTATCCTGTAAATAAATTACTCAAATATTGTAAAGATTTCTTATCCTGAGATTGATAGTGATGGTAATAAAAGCTGTACATACCCTGAACCTTGCTCTGTGTGAAAGAAATTTTGGGGCGGGGGAAAGGTTTTACTTACCAAAAAAGCAATCTCAGAAGAATCATTTTAAGAAACTGAAAGAAAAGCAGTGCTTTCACGTTGGTGTGAATGGCGGAAATTGGGTTTTAATTCTGTATTATCACCCTGTTTGTGGAAGTGTTCGAAGAGTTTGTTCCTGCTGGGAGTTATTTACATAGGCTCAGATGAAAGGCAGTTAGATATTGAAAAATAAATATTGCTGAAATTCACTTTGTCCTCAGATTATTGCAGAAACATTGCATTCTCATTTTTACTCAATAATAAACCGTATTTAGGTAGAATATTCCGCAGCTGAAGTTTCTATTCAGTGCTCAAATTTGGGAATAAATTGTCTTTACCCGTTGGCTTTAAATTCAAATTGCTTAAATTCAGCGCTGTTGTCTCTTATTTTTCAGAGCTTATTTATGTTTGAATTATGGTGCAATTATAGCGTTTAAGACTGAAATATGGTGAGGGGGTAGAAGTAGATGATCTTTACAGTCCCTTAAACCCCAAACTATTCTGTGGTTTATTCAAAATCTTGATGTGATCAAACTCCAGTCACATTAGAAGGAACTTTTGTATTTTCCTCCCAATATTGTGGGTTCTAATATTCTGAAATATATACATTTATTTCTTGATTCTTTGTTTTAATTTTAAATAACAGTAAAGCCTCAGAATGTTTATAAATGAAGCTTCTTTTGTATGTGATTTTGGTGATGAGCCACTGGCTTTTTGACAGTGGAATACTAAGGCATTGTTTGTATTATATCGCATTATAAATAAATTTATGTGTAATTTTATTTTTAATTGTAACTAATTTCCCTACCTCAATTTAAATGTAGCAGAAGTTTAGGATGAGTGATGCCAAAACCAGCGCTCTCCTCCTTGAATGGCCCAGGCCAGGAAGGTTGAGGAGTAGCCCCACAAACCAACCAGGTGTCACGTGTTTGATTTATTTTATTGTCAATCTTTCCATTTCCCCACAAAATTAATTAGTCTTTAAACTCCTATAGAAAAGAAAATTTCTAAAAATAGCCGTAGTGCTCATCCCCTTGACTGCATTTTGTTGAGTATTAGGTATCTCTCCTGGCTGTTCTGTATGATGCTTATTTTTAGGGCCTCTATTAATATCTTCAAAAATATGATGTAAGAAGACTTGAGACAGTGTTAAATAGGAAAACTTAATTACTGTCTTTGTAGTTTTCACTGTTAAATAGGAGTAGAAATCAATACCAGTGTTTAATACAGGAAGTTTTAAAGGGAAGAAGCTGAAGTACGTGACAGCGTTTTTGATTTTTAAAAAAGCACGAATTTAAATGAGGGGAAGGTGTTGGTGCTCCCTGGCACTTCACTTACGGGTGGATTCTGCATGATTTGGTGATTTCTGTAGGAATCTGCATGGTCTGAGTTATTTCAGTTGTCAGATCTTGATGAGCTGAACATAATAAATGGAGAGGCTTCCAGGCAGGCAGGCTCTGTAGTGCTCTCTGCACATGCAGGATAAAGGTTCTGTAACTATGGTTATTCTCAGCTGTGTCTCCTTGACAGTGTTGCAAACCCCCAAGTCTCTTAGATGATGCGCTCGAGATTTTTTCACCACGTTCTGCATCCTAAAAAGAAAAAAAAAAAAAAAAAGTTAATGGGGAGCTTGCGAGCCTCTGATTGTTTTAAACAGAAATTCTGAAAGTTTTGCTTTCTCATCAGCAGCAGTTTGAGAATGATAAATCAGTTTTCTGATGGCAGCACCTTCATTTCCATCCTGTAGTTTTCTGCTTTTGTTATGGCAGGGCTCTAACTGGTGGGACTGGCTGACAGATCCTGAGGATTCATTTTCACCCAATATTGAAGGCAGCTGCTGTACGTTTAAAATCCAGCCTGTGATTTCAGCACTGGTGAGCTTTTATTTTCTGCCCTGCACCTTTTCCACTCACAGGGCTGCCAGTGACATTTTTATCTCAGAAGTGCTTGGATCTGGTGCCAGTGATTGTGTGTTAATTTGAGGACAAATAAGCATAAACCTGTTGTTAATAAGTTTAGGATGGAAATTGCTGATCTTCTGGCTGCTGGGGTGCAGTTGTCCAGGAATAGCTTTGTGAAGAGATTAGCAGACCAAGAAACCAAGTGATTTCAATATGACCTTCCAAAAAAAAAAAAATGGTAATGGTTGCCAGCAGGAGCAGGGAGCTGGATTCAATTACCCTTGGAGGTTCCTTTCAGTTCTCTGGTCCTAATTAAGCAGGATTTTGCTCTATTCAGCTAATAAGTTAATACTGATCTTATAAGTGCTGATGATATGAGATAGAAAAAAAAATAATTGAAATTAAAATCCTATTATTACAATATATAGAAGCTGCTATATTTGTGAAGATATAAAAATACGATGATATGAAGAAAAGTATGGGCTCGAAGGGTTTTACCAGACTTTGTGTATTTTACCTCCTTAAAGGCTCTCACTGTGTCAAACTCTGTTTTGGAGGGTTTGTTGTTTGTTTGTTTTTTTTTTTATATGATGCATTTCAGTAATCTCCTTGTAATCCCGTGGTAAACTGCTTAGTTTGATGGAGAATGTCAGATATTATTAGTAAAATAGTTGCCCCCGTGAAATCAGTTTCATTTTATGATATGCTTTCAAAGGATATACCCTTCCCAGCTGTGTGGGGATCCTTGCATTAACCTAACCAACCTCTTTGCGAGAAAGGAGGTATGTCCTGGATTAAATTCCTCAAATCAGGCCATTGGGAACAATACTGGACAATCTGCATGATTTTAGGATGTTTACTCCTTCAGTGTGCGTTCTGCTTTCCGATAAACCTTCCTTGTTTAGCAGTTTCACTTTTTCTTCTGTTGTTGTCTTGCTGTGTTGACTTTTTCTGGAAGGATTGCGCTGGTTATTAAGAGAGTTTAACAGTCTTGTAGGCAGGTAAAAGCTGCATGTATTTGTCTCTTTCATGATTGCCTTCAGGTCTTCTAAGCAAGATAAGTACTTCCCCTAATTTGTAGGACAATTTGGGGCATAAATGTGTCATAAGCTTGTTAAAAACACGTACAGAAGGTGTTGAAAGTCCCTATTTGAAGTAATTTCATATTCATTAGAATACAGCATGCTCCTTAATTCAGCTTTGATGTTTTCTTGCTGATTTTTTTCCAGTCCTTTCATTTTCATATGCCAAATAGACCTAAAATGAGCATATCCCCCTAGGTATAAAGAAAGGAGTGCTCTTGTTGCTAAATTATAGATGTGAGGGGAGGGAGGAGAATGGTTGTTTGAAGAGCCTCTTATTTGTGCAAGAAACACAGATGGGATTTAAACAGTTTGCTGGAGCGTCCCTCCCAGTCTTATTTCCTTGCTTCAAGGGATAAATATATTTTTTAAAAAGCTCTGCATTTAGAGAGGTACAGACACTCCCATCCTTTAGATAGTTTGCTGTTTTTAAAATATTCAGATGATGTAGTGTTTGGAAAAAAAAAATTCCCTGTGTCTTCAGCACTGAAAGGGGAGGTCTCAGGGAAAAAAAAAAATAAAAGTGAACTACCTGGATACAAACTGCTTTCCTTGGCTCAGTTTATAAATTGCACACCTTGTTGGCTTTGGGCAAGGTATTGAATTTTACTTACCTGCAGTAAAGTGTCTGCGCTAATGGGAGGTTTGGCAGCAATTTCCAGCATCACTTGTAAAGGTGCTCAAGTTCTCTCCAGTGTGGGAGGGGGTTTGAGTGCTTACCTTGAGTGCTAACCCTGTACTTCAGGTATTGCACAGAAACTCAACCTAAACGTGGATTTAACCCCATTACAGAGCTGAGCCTTTGCTTTCAGGAGCTGAGGTAGATTGACCCCAAGGTTGCCCTGTTTTTAGGTTTATAAGCCCTAATGAGTGGAGTCCCAGAGAATCTCGGGCTTTATGGAACCCTGATGTCTGGCTCTGTTTGTGGGGCTCCTGGGAATATGCCTGGTGCTTTTTATACTTGCCTCCCTGTAATGGATAGCAGAGATAAATCTTGTTCCTAGAGCGAGCCTGATATTGATGATGACACGAGTGTATGAACAGGAGCTCAACTAAAAATCCATTTTAATTTCAGGCCCCATTAGTGATGCAGAGAGAAATCATTATTTGTTAAACAGAAAATAAGGACTGATACCTCTCTCAACTGTTTGTTCCAGACCCGAAAGTCAGTGTGATAAAAGACAAACATGAACATGTTGATTGACCTTGCCTTTTTTTTTTTTCATTATTTCTTGTTTGAAAAATGAACTGGGGAAAAAAAGAGTAGACAGAAGTGAAAATAAGAAAATGTACTGTGACATGAGTGGGGAGGTCAGAGTGGATTTGTTTCTTTTCCAAGCTACTCGTGTAGTTGCATAATTGTAGTTGTGTTTGGAGGTTGAAATCAGTACTAATCCTCAACTGGTCAGGAAAGTGTTAAGTGATGTAAAAGAATTCTTTAAAGTTTTTAATGTTCTGCGAAGATTTATTCCCTGCCTAATTGAAGAACTCTGTGTTATTTAAGATTGTGTTGCCTCTTTAAAATCAACATTATGTGCAACCTCAGTGGAGATTTCTCTTGCCCCCTCTGGCTTTTCTGGGAAACATTGACCAAATCTTTGGTCTCAGTGTTTTGTTCTTAATTACTGCCATATTTGTTTAATTAAAAAAGTTTACCATTGGCTTTTCAAGCTATTGAGATAAAATGGAAGCATTTGATCTGGAGTAACTGTGTCTCATTGCTTGGACCAGATCTTAGCTAACAGAATCCAAAACACTTGAATCCAAACACTTTTTTTGGCCTAGCAGAAGTCTTCAGAACGGGAACGGTCTTAATGACAGCAGAACATTTCAGGAAGGCGAGTTCCTATTGAGGTGCATTGGATCACGTAACTGACCTCCAATTTTCCCTTATATCTCATTTTCTTCCCTTGAGAGAAACTTTTCAGGGGACACCGTCCTCCCTCTCTAAATTCCCTTCTCGTCGACTTCCAGAACATTTGCTTTCTGTTAGGTGCGCACTGACAGCTTTTCTTGAATTCCTGCTACTGAACTCCAGCGTGCAAGAAACTGAACACTGCGGGATCCAGAAGATGGATTTGGGGTGTCCCTGACAGCAAGGTGACAAGAAGTCCCGTTCTTACATGGAATTCCTCCTTGGCTGAGGGTTTGGGGACACAGGGAGTCAATTCCTGCCTTCATTGAGCCTCAGGGAGGTGTTGCAGTGCCTGCAAACGATGGAAGTACCCCAGGTTTAAACTTCTGCAGCCAATAAATTCAGGGTGACACAGGCCTCAGCAGCCAAGTCTTTGTGCAGTCTCTCAAGTGGGTTTTAAAACTTAGACCGAGTTACCCTCCTGTGCAGAAACAAATACATTGCTTCCTGAGCTTGCTACTTCAAAGACATTGGATCTGGTATTGCTGCAGTCACTTAAAAATGTCCTAAAAGGTGTGTTTTGCTCAGGTTCCTTGGTTGCAGAGTCACAATCAGTCATGGTAGCACTGACAACATTCAGATGTAATAATTTCCCCTGATATATTTTTTTTCTAGCACAATTAAGACCTTTCTTTGAAGACATAAGTATGAAAATCTGGAAACAGCAGGATGCTGTCACGTGTACTCTTTTAATTGCAGGCAGATTTTTTTCTTTTTTTTTTTAATTTTTTTTTCCTTGAAAAGAAAATAATTGCTGTCTTTTTCATGTAGTTCTGTTGTCAAGAATATGGTCTGTGTCCTTATGGGTACATCAGGCAGTGGTACTGTCTTACGAATGTTTTTGTTAGGTTTTTTTATGCTTGAATTGCAACTCTATATTTTCCCTCCCCCAATGTCCCTTAAGTGTAAATGTTGTGGTGACGGTAATGGGAACAGGGACAAAAGCAAACAAGACAATTGCAGCTGCATCAGGCCGTGCCATGCTTGGCTGGAATGTCAATAATACATAAGGTAACATGTAATGACACTTCGTGTGTGCAAGTTGTATAGAAATCCTTGTGGAATGAGAACAGATCTCCCTGCTGTTGGTGCTGCAGTATCATTGCCTCGGCCTTCTGATAGCTCTGGCTTTGTCCGTGTCCAAAGAAATCACTTTTCTGAGCTGGCTGCACCAGCGTGATTGTGGGGATATTGCTAAGTTTAATTTTGGCAGCTCTTGCGAGTGCCGAGTGTGGGGCTGTTTAGAGCAGCTTATGGGTTTAGAGCGGCTTAAGCCCGCGGCTTATGGGTGACACCTTACCCTGGTTCTCACTAATGGCAGAAATTTAGAAGTCAAAACGGAGGCCAATAATGAGGATAAAAGGCAGCATTCCTGTGGGGGTGCCCCAAGGCGGGCAGGTGCCCTGCCGGTGGAGTCTGACCCTGTGCTCAGGGGTTTATCAACCTCCTCCTTAATCCAGATGTTGGTGAAGATAACGCACCAGGGCGTTCTAAAATCGGCGGCAGCCGTGTGAACTCAGCACTTTATCCAGGCTTTAATTTTTTTTCTGGCATATTTAGACATTTGATGCACTGACACAGGCAGTGCTGATACACACTGGTAAGGGAGATGGTGAATGATCTAAGATTACGACTGAACTGTATTATTGTGCTCTTGCCATCATCTCTAATTAGCAGATAAGCAAGTAGTAGGGGCAGCGCAGTCAGCAGAAGCTCGAGATGAAGCTTTTATCTAACTCTCTGCAATTTTTGTGAACATCAGTCAACGGCAGGGCTGCAGTGGGCGGTAATGAAAGTAGAACATGACATTTCTTTCCTTTCCCCATCTAATAATCTGACCTTTTGCATCACTCTGCTTTAAAGAAGCCGAGTGTTTGGAGAGTAAACCGTTTTCCCCCACCCCCACCTTACACTTTTCCACGTGAAATGGAACAGAAACGCAGATAAATGGAGGTGGAAGGGCCCTCTGAAGTCGTTTGGTCAAACTCTGCCTTGGCTCAGCTTTGATGTTTTGTTGGTTTTGCTCGAGGTCCTGTCTGGTTGGAGCTGGGATAACCCCAAGGGCAGAGCATCCCTGTTCTGCTGTTTGACCTCCTTTGTCAGGAAATTATTTTTGTAGTACCTTGTTGGAGTTTCCCCTCCTGCATCTTGTGTGCCTCAGGCTGAGTCACTTTGCTGCTGCCAGGCACTGACCCAGTCTAATCCTGTTTCCCTCCCAGTGAAACCAGTCTGGCACTGAGGGTTACTGGTGGTCCCATGGGCTGAGCTGGGCCCGGAATTGATGCAGGGCCTCTGTTTTGTTCATTAAAAAGTTCATTATTCGAGGGCTGGGCTCTGCTCAGTGTCCTGGTGGGTGTGAAAGCACAAGGTCCAGTCCTGAGGAAAGGGTTTCTTACGAGGACGGGTTCAAGGCGCATGATTGGGATCTTTATTGCCTCTCCAGAGCCGGATGTATGGCCAAGCAGGCAGCCAATATTATTTCCTGTATGATGTGCCTGGGGAAAAAAAACAAAAACGCTCCGGAAATATCTATTAGTCCTACCCATGTTTATTTATCTATATAAACAACTTTTATCTCTGTCTGTCTATCTAAACACATTTTTACATTCCTCATGACCTTTCTGGTTTCTTTTTTCCTGGTGTCTTCATTATTTTTTTTCTTATAAAAGCATTATTTTGATTTTTTTTATTCGCTCTTTGTTGTGTGAAAGGAAGATTTTTTTTTTCCCCTGTAGCCCTCTGTGACTTTCTAATGGCAGAAATCAAGAATAGTCATTTTTATTAAAGAGAATTGTAGTTTGCTTGTAAACTTTTGTGGTTTTTACTTGTGTCTTGTATATCCTGTGAGCTGTGAGTTTCCTTACAGCCCAAGCAGGGATGTGACACGACGTTCTGGGTTACATGTCCTGCGTGTTCCCCACCACCACCACAATTCCTGCTTGTGTTGAATTATTAATCTCAAGGAAAATTCAGAGCTTGTGGGGTTTTTGCTGTTGGCCCAGCAATTTTGTCGAGCTGTTGAGAAGAACATGAAATCCTTTGGCCACGTGTTTGCAGTTGAAATGAAGCAGTGGGGTCTAGCTAGAAATGTATTTTCCATACGAGAGAAAGCATTTTTTAGGAGGTAGAATAAGCAAACTGTTAAAAAATGACAGAACTGTTACAGAGGTGTCAAATTTCGGGTTTAGCACGAGAATTTTGTTGTCTGAAAATTTTTAGGCAAAAGATTTAGTAAATCTGTGGCCTCTCTGTATTAGACCTGTGTAAGAACTGTGTTGGCAGTGTCTCCTTTCTGCCTTAGCATCGTTTCCTGAGAAGTTGAAGAGGAAATATCCTGGGAGATGTATTGAGCCAGGCTGGAGCTTTGGGCTGCTGTTTGATTGAAACAGCACCCAGGCTGCTCTCACAGCCACACCTGGATTTCTGGAACCTGCTTCTCTGTTCTGAGCACATCCCCTGGTAGCTGCTCACTTGTACGCTGAATTTCAGGGCGCAAAAGTCCTTTTGCATTCAGCCTCAGAATTTGTCTCCTGCAATGCACGAGTTGGGGAAGACAAAGGAGCTCTCACTGCCTGTAACTCAGATGAGTCATGGCTCAGTATGTGGGTTCAAAATGCTTGGTAGAGATGCTGTCTTTGGTGGATCCATTAAAAATACAGGTTTATGACTAAAACTTTATTCAGTCATCTCCAAGAAATGGCAGAATTTTCAGATGCAATTAGAGCACAAGCTCATATTCTTTTGTTCGTGTTTGTTTCTTGGAAATGGATCAAGATTTCAATAAATTCACTTCTCTCCTGTGTTTTTTCTAAAAAGTTTCATTTCTTGCACTCACTTCAGACCTCGTAGTGCACAGTGTCAGCTGGGATTTTTGATGCCCTGAATAATCAATACAAACTACATTTGCTAAATTATTTCTTTAATGAAATTAGATGCGCATTCTTTCCATCTCTTGAACACAAGCTTGGGGCAATACATGGAAGCTGAAATTAGTAGGAACTGCAAATAATGAAACTGCTGTTCACACTTTCCAGGTAGGAGGTACTTAAATTTTTTTTTTCTCTTTTCTTGATGGTTAAAAATCTATGGGTAAAAGTTTTTGGTGTTTGGTTTGTTTCTTTTTTTTTTTTTTTTTTAGCTACAGAGTAGCAAAATCATTCCTTAAGAGAAAGAAATTATTCTCTCTGGTCTTCCCCAGCTCTTTAATCATGTCTGGTAAGGAACGTTGCCTGAATTACCCTGAAATATTAAGCTGACTTTAAATTAATACTGCATAAAATTGAACAACCATTTTATTGTCTTTCAAAGCATTGGCAGGGGCTGCCCAGGGAGGTGGTGGAGTCCCTGGAGGTGTCCGAGGAGGGCCTGGCTGTGGCACTCAGTGCTCTGGGCTGGGTGACAAGGCTGGGATCAGTCCCAGGTTGGACTCTGTGACCTCAGAGGGCTTTTCCACCCTCAGTGGTTCTGTGAATCCTGGTGGTACTTTCAGTGCAGAGATGTGGGTTTGACCATTCATGGCTGCTTTTCTCCATTGAAAAAAAAAATTAGCAGCAATTGTTTGCCTCCTTACATTCAACAGGAATAATTCTGTGGAAGCTTTGGCCTTCTAAGTATTCACAAGGATGTCATTATCTATTGTTATTAATTTATTGATGTTAATATTTAACTGAATTTCATAATAATTAAACTAGCAGTAGGGTCTTGGTTATCCTGTGATCAATCTGCCAACACTTAAACTTTCTCCTGCTGGATTTTTCTTTTAGTACAATCTAACTAATTTAGGATTAATTGATAGTGGAAAAGTGCTTCTCCTGTAGTTTAGCAGATGACTTTACAGCTGTATGTGTTGGTTCCACCCTGTCCATTTCTTTATATATCTAAGCAACTCTAGATGTAAAGTTGGTGCTTTTTTTTTTTTTTTTTTAATTTAAAAAATACACAATGCTGTGGCTTCTGTATTCTGCGAAGATGACTTTTCAGTCCACCAGCAGATTAGAACCCTCTTTTTGTTCCATTTTTGAAAATACAAAGTAGAGACAAAAAAACCTTCTCAAGAAGCAGAGTAGATTGTGTGATGGGATAACTTAGAGAAATAATGACCACTGGAGATGTGGTTGAAGTTAGGACTGGAATTAGATGTACTGGAGGATAATATTGTCTGGCATCAAACCCACCAGTAGAATTTTGGCCAAGTTCTCTGCCTGTTTGTCAGCACATTTTTGCCGCGTGTTGACTGTGACCAAACTGCGCTGTATAAATCCCCAAAAGGTTCTTTATCATGGAGTACAAATACTCCTCAGTATTAAAGATCCGCATATTCAGAAACTGTATCCTCTTGGTTCTTGTTATATTGAGCTAAAAGCCTTGGCAGAACCATTTCTAGAAAATTCCCATTACTGAGTTTCGGATATGGACTTGCTGCTCGCTTACAGCTCTCTTTAATGACAAACACTACTTGGAAATGCCTTAATTGGATTGTCTGCTTAATAGCATTAGGGTTGTTGTGCTGGTTTAGCTGAGCTCTAATGGCCCTTTGCTGGTTAAGAGATCAGTAAAGCAGCAGAATGCAAAGAGAAACTTTAGATTTGAGAAAAGAGTCTTTGCTGCTTTGAGAGCTGCTACCCCTGAAAGAAGAGGAGGGGGCTGCTGAAGAAAATGCTGAATGTATTCCCGATATCGTTTGACTCAGTTTAGTGGGAATGTTTTATTGCTGCTTCATAACTGGTTCAGCAACTGCACGTTTCAGTTTCTGGTCAGCCCTGAGGTTTGGCACAGACTGTTGTGCCAGCACGGAGAAGGTTTTTGGGTTCTATTCAGAGTCTTGGTCTTACAGCTTTAAAAGGGGATCTCTCAGACAGTCACAAACTCCTGGGGAGTGGGAGAATAAACTTCTGGGTGCTTTTTGACACTCTTAGTAAGTAATTTCTGAAAATACAAATTTTGCCAAAGCCCTCATGTCTGGAGAGAAGGAATAAATAGCCAAGTGTCCTAGTGGAGAGAAGGGCTAAATGAATTTTACAGGCCACGGTTTGTGGACATTCTTTTTTGAGCAGGATATGGGTTGAGTTTGTGTGGGCAGTTGTGTTGTTTAATATTTCTTCTGGCTCTCAGGGAGTTTTTGCAAATTGTTTGAACTAATGTCTGGTTCCCCATTAGCTCAGTGCCCAGAGAATGCTTCATTGGTCCTGCTCTTTAATGTGATCACAGGAGACTACTTAGGCTGATAAAAACTCCTTTGTTACAAGTATATAATACATATTTAACAAAATTCAAAGAAGCAGATGGCTAATTAGATAGCTTGGTGATGCTAAGATGATCATATGTTCTAGCTCTAAATAAAAATTTAACAAAGCTTCATTTTAATATTTTAAACAGACTTACATAATGTTTTCTAGCTGGTATTAAGTTAGGTGAACACTGTTGGGATTGTCCGCACTGATGTGAAAAGACATCAGAATTCTGTTCCCTGTTGGATTGGGGTTGTCTGGTGTTTGACTGGGATTCTCTTTCTTGAGGCAACACAAACTAAAGGGCGGTTTGTGGTTATCGTTTCACTCTGCACATTTTTTCATAACTCCATGCAAAGTGAAATTAGATAAACGCTAAATATATATGGAAAATTTCATTACTTTTAATAACATTTCTACCTTGATGAAGAAATTCCGAGGCATTACCTCATTGGAATAACTTATTTTGTGTGGTGTCTTTCTGACTGTATGTCAAGTTGTTTTCACAGTTAAATTCAGGAAAAGCAAATACCACAAGAAAGTTATGAATAAAAACACTTAGAAAATTACAGGGGAGGGAGAGAAAAGGGATTACAAAACTGCTTGAAATTCTTCTTTGAAAGTAAACTGAACGAGTGAAGTTCACCTTGGAAATTTAGGGAAGACAGACATTTCCCAACAGTGAGTGTATCATGGAAAAAAATGAAGATAAAGTAATAGAAGAGATGTGTGTAAAAGGGAAGAAAGAAAATCCAGTTAGGTAAGTATGGAAAAGGAATTCTTAAAGTAATGACAGGCAGCTTTGTAATTGGATTTGGGAATGGAGAAGTCATTCAATTGCTCATAAGCTCATTCTGAAGAATTTTGTTTCCTGAGACTGATCACATTATATGGTGCCATACCTGACTGTTTGGATGAAATCCTCTTGTGTTGCAAAGGTGAACTGAGAACACTTCCTACGCAGTGCCATGGACCACAAGAGTGGTTTTTTTATGGAGGCCAGAACTTAGGAAAAGTTTTCTCATATATTTGGTGTGAAGAAATCAGAAAAGTTCTCCTCCCTTTCCCCTTCCTCCTTTTCATGATCGTGCCTTTTCAGTCTCAGGCTTGATAAGCAAACTGAAGGTGGTGACTTGCATTGTTTCCAGTCTGTGCAGAGGCAAAAAGTATAAAATGCTTGATAATATCTCAGTGTTCTTTAGCTTGATGAACAGTTTTTAGAGGCTTTTTGCAAGACAAATTAAAATTTAAACTTCTGGAATGACCTCCGAGCAAATCCAAGTTACTGTTTCCTTGCAATCCAGTTGCTCGTCTGTGTCTCCACAGGAGATTTTCCAAGTTCCAGCCTCGAAAGAGGTGAACGCTGTTGGCAGAGACATTCGTGCTGTATTCACATGTTGGATTTTATTTCAAGTAGTCTCTCTAGGCAGAGTCAGGAGTGTTATTTACAATAACAACGTTGCTTTTTGGTGCCAGCTGACTGAACAGGGCTGGGGCATGGCTTGGCTCCTCTGAACCGCACAAGAGCAGAGGGAGAAGGTATTTGCCTCTCTCTTTTAATTGATTTCCTCTATCCCTCTCCAACAAGCTGTCAGATTGGAATGTTTGCCCCAGTTTTCTTTGTCATGTGTAGAGGTAGTGGGTTGGCTGTTCAAAGCTGGCAGGAATCAGCAGATATTCTGCCAATAAGGAGAACTCAGATGCCATAGATGCCTTAGAATATTGGGGGAAGCAGTGGGATTCAGGATTCATGCTCTGAATTGCATTTATAGGGCTGTCACCACCCAACTACTTGGACACTGAAGAGTTGTTTTTCCAGATGGAACTTTCACTGTATTATTCTCTGTCAGTGTTAAGCCAGTGGTTCTGTAGCTCTTCCTAAGTCAGCTGTAGTTCTGGAATTCATTGAACTTGGTTTTAGCTATCATCTCATGATTGAAAAAAAAAAAATTCCCTCACCATTATAAAAGACTCCTGTCTCCTAATTTTACGTGAGCTCAGCACTGGTATTTTTGCACAAAAGAACAGATTGGAGTTAGAGGAATAACGTGAGTCCACACAAAACAGACAAGACTGGCTCAGCACTGATTCCTATTTGCTCCTGCTACCTTGGAAACAAAGGATGGCATGACAACAAAAAGCAATTCAGAAAGAAAGGTTAAACCTCCAAAATATTTGAAATGTATTCTTGTGGGGAAACTCTTCCTTGGTGTTTCAGGATGGATTTTCAAGTTTTAGTGTACATAGGTAAGAATTGTCTGTTTCTCTGAACCTCATTTTAGGCTTCAGACTGAAAATTCAGTGAGCTGATTCTAATGTATCAATACTTGAAATACTAAATTTTAGGAACAGAAGAAAAAAGGTCTATCTGCAGCCAGAATACATTTTAGTCTGAGCCATTCAAGGGTTTGTTTGGAATTTTTTTGTTAAAAACTTGGTCAAATTTTGTAAAAAAAGGTGTTTCTTGTCTGGGTGGAAATAAAGGCAGGGGCCATAAAGATTTGAGGTTGCAGTCCAGCAGTGTTCTTGGCTAAATTTCTGCATTTTTTCCTTAGCCCTGCAGTGCTCTGAGGTCAGCATGGCACAGCAGTGAGGATCACTCAGCTCGTGCTGCACCTGGGGAGAGGTTCTGGAAATTCTGTCCATCCTTCTGTGGCCTGAGGGGCCTCCTCACTGGAGCTGGGGACAGCAACCCCACACCCTGACCATGAGCACGCCATTAATGTTCTTGGAAGCGTTTGGGATTTTTATGAATTACTATTTTCTTTTTTTTATTTGTACTGCTCCCTGTTTTATTGTTCGTGTCTCTGTTCTGCAATTGGCTGCCTTGATTTCCCAAATAACCCAATTTATCTGGGTTAATGATACTAAAGACGAATGTCAAAATATGTCAAAAAATCAAATGCTTGAGCTCACATTCAGAATGGGTGTTCTGTAGAAGGGAAGAGCATTATAGCTTTCAAGAAAAATGGAATTTTAAACATTTCTTTTTATAAGAAGTTGGCCTACATAGGTGTAAGCTCCCTCATTCATTAACACCATGTTCTGCTGTTTGGTTAGGTCGTTCAGAGGCTGTGCCAAATGAGGAAAGAAAGGAGGTATTTATGTTTTGAATAAACAGTTCTGGTGTACTTTGAAGGTCTCTTTATTCATGCTGAGGCAGCAGCGAGGTGAACAAACAGTGTTTGCTTCTCTTTTCAGTTCATCCTCCAGAAGGGCTTTTCTTATTTTGTGGGACTCTTTCAGTGCAGTCACCCAGCAACTTCCAAGGGCCTTTGATTCAGACATTAATCTCTAAATGCAAAACCAGACAGGAAACAAGGGTCCTTAGAAAACCTAAACTGCAAACCTGCGAGTCCTGAAGCTCTGCTGAAACTCAGTGACAAGCCATTAGCATGATACTTAGATTCTTAAATACACATTTCAATAAGGACCAAACATTTTAAGATTTTTTTAAAGCCGTTTGCAAGTTACCACGCCACCAAACATAGTTTGGGAACTGTACATCCTGCAATATTACATCTCTCCACATGACCACATTTTTTACAAATTAGGATAATCCAATACCAAAGTACGGGTTTAAACTTCCCAAATTGAAGGTGGAAAAAAAGTTTCCAGCACGAGACCCTTGCATTGGTTTGATTCCAATTTTAACAACTACATACTCCAACAAGCTTGTCTGGAATTGTCAAAAATTAATTTTCTTTTTATTGCTTCACAAGAGTGAAGTACTATAATTCAAAAGATAAAATACATTACAAGTCAGTTTTAGCAGACATCAACCTGTATTTAGAAATTGAGAGGAAAGAAAGGGCAAAGGATGTCAAAAGTTAAACAGAAAATGTAGGAACTATCTTGGTACATAAGGTCTATCTTGGAACAGGCACAAGCTGATTCCACACATAGTTAATTTTAAAATGTAGACATGATCATCACTTGATTGGTTTTGTCAGTAATTGTTTTTAAAAACACAGTAAATGTGTCTGTTCTGTCCGTTTGTCCATATCTGGGAACACCTGAATGATCTTTCTCTAAAATATTATAATATGAACAGTACAAAAGGACGTTTATTACCTTTTAGCTATAAATGTGAAACTCTGAATTGCTAAAGAAAACGAGGCGATATTTTCTTTAACTCCTGCAGTTTTCGTCAAGGCATTTCTGATCCAAGGGGCTTCCAGTGCAAGAAGCTTCTGTTTGTCTTCCCTGGCCGTACCTGTCACAGCAGCTTGGCATTTTGCAGGGAGCTGATAATGAGAATGGCATTCTGCTGGAATCTGTCTGCTCCACACAGCAGGAGCAGCCAGGGCTCCGAGTCTTTCGCTTCAAATGCTTTTCCTCTGGTTTAAAATTAAACCCACATGCACTGGGCTAACGTCAAACTGTTTGGGGTTTTTCCCTTGCTGAATCTGGGGGGATGATGGTGGTTTCATTCTCTCACCCAGCAAAATTCACCTTATTAACGTCCTCTGCAAAGGGATGACTTTGTGCTGGGAACTGGGAAAATGTTTGGAATGTCTCTCAGTGAAAGTTGTAATAGTTCTGTTCCCGCAGATCACTGAAACGTTTCATGTGTTTGTGAAAAGGGAGAAACCTCAAGAGTCATTTCAGCTTCTTCTCCCTGGTCCTGAACTACACCATAAATATCCTTTAGTTATTTGGATCTCTTTGCAGGCTCTTCTTTCCTTACTAAACTGTTGAAGCACTCAAACTTCACATAATTCTGATATACCTTCTTTAGAATGACGTTTAGAACAAGTTTTTTTACTGGAAAATTGCTGAAAAAAAAAAGTTCATTTCAATCTGTAGTGGAAATTAGCTATAAAAGGAACTGTATTAGTCATTCATTCATTTTACAGAAAACTTTTTTTCCCCCATAATTTTTGGCATGCATTTCCTCACAATACTTCCCATTATAACTGTTCTGTTAAAATGCTATTTTATTAGACCTAAATCAGGAATTCTTTGAAAGCATTTTTACCATGTAGCACCTATAATTTGGCTGTAACTTGCTGCCTACAAACTTCCTGCTGCCTGACATTGAACTGAGGTGGGGAGAAAATCCTGCGCCCAGACAGGACTGCTGTCAGCAGAAGTCATCTCTGAAATGACAAGATTCAGACTGACAGGAAGGCTCCTTGTGTTTTGGTTAGAGACTTTGTTTATATTCTTGCTGGATCATTTTTAATCCTGATTTATTACAGGAGAAAATTACGTTCAGAGGTTATGTTAATAGTTTGAAAATTCAGCTTAGAAAGCAAGAAAATTCCCCAAAAATGGAAATATAGGACCTCCTCTAGTCTGAATGTTCCGTAGATACCCTGATAAAAAAGGACCTGTGATTAGCCCCACCTAGAAGAGATTTACTGCCTGAATGTATCCATTTTAGAGGAAAAATGGTAAGTGGGAAAATGAAGATATTTTTGAGAACGTGGTAAGGGAAAAATCACAAACGCGAAGAGGCAAAGGACGGTAGTAGTCATATTTTTCCAGGAAATTACTTAAACTGGTGTGAAAGAGTATCATTCACGATGGGACTGGGCTGAAGGGAAATACACAACTCTATATTCTGCAGTCAAATTCTTTTTCAGGCTGTCAAAGGCCATGAATGAAACATTCATACTTTGAATGAACATGTTGTCCCTGAAGACAGTCATGTTTTGAGCAGAATAAAAATAGCGGTTGAAAGAATGGAAAAGAGTATTAAGTGCGTTAAGCAAAGGAGCAGGAATTTCTACAGAGCACAGCTGATTTCAAGTTTTTTATTCTAATACAGCTTTGGGTTGTTTTTTGTTGCATTTTCTGTGTTCGCGTGTGTCCTAAAAGTGAATAAAAAAGAATATTTTGGCAGCTAAGTCACTCTGCTCCCACAGAGCAAGCACTGAGGGAGGATAATTCCTGCGCCTTAGGCTGAGGTGAGCTGGTTTTCCATCCTCATGGCCCTGGGCACTTCTTCCCTGTTTTGCCCAGATAATGCAGCAGTAAAGCCCTCGTGCTTGCTTTCAGTTTGGAGACCTAGGAGACTTTCTAAAAGTAGTTTTCAATTACTGTTCCTGTTGGGCATTACACAGAGAAGGGATTGGAATAAGAGGTTAACGTTATGACCTGCTGATTGCTTTTTGTATAAAAGCCTGTTATTCAAACTGGAAATTCCACAGGGGCAGAAGTGCTCAGTAAGCGACCCACGATACACGGTGTGCACTGTACCTCTGTTAGCTTCGTGATACAAATGATGTATTCATAGTTTAAATGATTAAAACAAAATTACATTAGCAGGAAGTAATCAGTGAAATGCATCCTTGCTTAAATCTGCTAAATCTACTAATACTTTTTTGGCTTTTAGTGCTGACTGATGCAGCAGTGTAAATTTGATGCAGCATGCAGTCCAAAAGCTTCTTAGGCTGTTTTAATCTTGAAACCATGAAATGGTGCAACTGCCCAATGTGTTGCTTCATTTGAGGAACAGGCTCCTTGCTATAAATGAAGACTTATCACATGAACACAGATTTCCACTTGGAAATTCAAATTTCTTACCAGTTAATCCAAAAATTGCATTGCTAATGTTGGTAGTGGCAGGCTGCTCTCGGGGTTTGCCTGGCCATACAAAGAGAAAATACATTAATTCTCCCCTTGAAAAATAATAGTAGCAGAAGTTACACCAAAACCTCTGGCTCCATTTTATATTCATCTTGGAACTTCTACGCAGAGCATGGCCTGACAGTGCGGGTTTGTGAATTTGTAAATTTACAGGCAGTTTGTAAATTTGAACACGGCTGAAAATCATTAAATTTCCACCACCTGAAATTGTTAAATATTGATAAAAAGATACATGTAAATTAAAATTATGTTGTTCATCCTAACCCGGTATATTATAAAAAAAGGTATCAGTTTCATAGATAACAGCCACTACCTTGTCTAGTAGCCAAGAGCCCAAAACTCTAAAGTCCTGAAATATTTAGATGGGCAGAGGCTTCTTGTGAATCCTGTTAAGCCTGTGATGAGTGCTGCACATAACTCAATCCCAGAGAACACAGAATATCACCAGTTCTCATTAAATTCACTGACTTCGGGTAGAAAACTTAATGGCAAAGCTTGCAACCAGGAAAAGTAAGAGTGTATTTTCCCCATCAGATGGAAAAGAGGCAATTAAGACATCATCTGGGTCAATGAATGAGTCTAGACACACTAATAGCCACCGGGGAATTTGCATCTATTCTTTCAGCATGCATAATATGGCCAGAAATGGGTCCAAAAAGGGAAGGAATGAACGGAAAAGGCTGAAAGTCAGCGTGCTCTATTTATAGGGGACTTTGCTCTGCCTGTCCTCACACACACCCAGGCCCTGAACGAGCTCCCCGCTGCTCCCTCTGTGCTCGGAGCCAGGCTCAAAGGCGACGGGATCAATGCCTGAGCCCTGCCCGTGTGGAAGGAGGGCAGCACTCAGAGCAGAGATAAAGCAGGTTTTAACCTCAAACCCCAGCACAGAAGTCTTCAGTGAGTGTGGTGCTGGTGGAAGCAGGAGGCAGAGCAGCAGTTCTCGTTTGGTGCCAGCAGCACAGGGGATCCTCCTGGCTCAGGGCAGCCTCAGGGACTGGCTCCCAGCTCAGTGCATACACAGATCATCCTATTAATTTAAACCTTATTTTCCTTTATCCAACCTATACCATGAGATTAATCTGCTCACATTTAAATGCCAACGCTGTAAATGTTACACTGAGACATGTCTTGGATCCCTTTGTAGCCTGTGGAGAAGAGTGAGCTCTGCTCAGATCTGATTCATCTCAGCCTAAAGGATTTGTTTTAAGAGAGCAGCATCCACCTTTTCTAATACTTTTTTACTTTTCCACACAGTGCAAGCAGTTTACATCAGGATGAAGCACTGCTTTTAACAGCCATGCCCGCTTCCCTCCATTGATTACAGAGCCTTGAGATCAAACAAACGCAACCTCTGTTCAGTGTCTAAACGTGCACATGGGCTAAATCCCACTGGTGCTCATTTATAAACCTGTAATCATCAGGCAACCCAAGACAGGCCCCTCCTGCTGTGACTTGCTGAATCATAATGCTCCAGCCAGGAAGGATAACAGTTTTATTTACAAAGAAATGTCAACGGTAAACAAGAGAGAAACCAAGCGCTGTGTTGCTCAGCAAAAGTGAAAACCTGGTTCTGTTTTGATGGTGTCCATTAGCTGAGCAAGGAGGAGAGCTCTGCTCCCATGGCGTTTGGAGGAGCTGGGAGGGCATTAACACAAATTTAATAACACCAGCGTGAGCAAAGCCATCACATGAGCACAAATGCTTTTCCCTCTTAAAGTAAATCAAGCTTTATTGTAAATTCCTTGCTAACGGAACGATGAACGTGTACAGCATAGCTGGATGTAGAATTTAAATGCAGGAAGAATGCTGAGAGGGTTCATTCACTGAGGAGGCTGAGAGTCTCCTGAGGATGCTGAGGCTTTAATAATTCCTGAATCAAATTGAATAACTACCCTGAAGTAGGAATAATTTTCCCCATGAAAGAGATGGTGTGAGGCTTCATTTTTGTCCTTTTCTTGTTGCCATAGGCCATTTTTAAAACCCTTTAACCAAGTCTTACATGTAAGATCCTGAAAGGAAGATGCCAGCAGAAAGCATGACAGGCCAATTTGTATTGTACAAAAGCTCCTGAAAACAAGCTAAAATCTGCATCTCTGTAAATCAGAACAGTGTGTGCCAGCTGCTGTCAAAACAACACAAGTATAATAGAAGTTTGACAGATTTTGGTTGCATCTTATTCCAAAAAATTGATACAGTTAATGCATAACATAAACTGTTACAAAGTTAAACTCTTACTTATGTTACTTCTTTTTGTTTCTATTTGTTTTACATCAAATGACAAATTTGCAAGTGCTGTGAAGTGTAAGGAGCCAGTATTTTGAGCCACAGGGGGTTTTTTTGAAGGTGCAGGTCTGGTTCTTTTCATTTTCTTTTAGTAATGAGTCTAGTGAACTCGCAGTATCCCGTTTGTCACGAACCCACATCAGCCTCCTTTCCCCCCCTCTCTGTAAGGTTTGGTGATTCACTGACTCTTGGAAGGGAGCAGAACCCAGCTGGCAATGGCTTGTGGCAGGAGACCACTTGCTAATCAATATCCTTCCATATTCCTGATATTCAGCATGTGTTTATCAAATCTGTTAACAGCAGCACGAAATGAATTTCCTGATGCAGCTTTAACAGCAGAGGTGAAAGGTCATCTTTCCTGGTAGGATTTGGGGAATAGGAACTTTTTGATGAAGCATTTCCACCCAGGAGCCAACCCTGAAGGTGCTGCAGTGCTGGTTCCCATCTGAACTGAAATAAAACAGTTGAGGATGTGCCAGGTTTAGACTCAGATTTGACATTAGGAGGAAACTCTTGAAGGGTGGAGAGGCCCTGGCGCAGATTCCCAGCGCAGCTGTGGCTGCCCCTGAGTCCCTGGCAGTGCCCAAGGCCGGGTTGGACACTGGGGCTTGGAGCACCCTGGGGCAGTGGAAGGTGTCCCTGCCCATGGCACGGGGTGGGATGAGGTGATTTTTAAGATCCCACCCAACCCAAACCTTTCAATGATTCTTTGATTCCATGTTCTGTGGAAAGACTTTCCTTAATGTATTAAATATCAAAAATATGTGTTGGGATGAAGCTTTGTTTCATGCAACCTGTACAAGAACTTGACATTTCTTATAAACATCTTGCCGGTAAAATAGGAGGTGTTTTTTTCTTTTTTTTTTTTTTTTTGTCCTATTCATGACAGTAGAAATGGAATTAATGGCAGAACTAAAGGAGAGCTGAATAACAGATTCAGCCAGAATTTCTTAGTCATGTAAAGTGTTCTTATTAGATTAAAGTATTAAAAAATCCCAGAAAGCTCAGAGATTTGCATATTCCTTTAATGGGTTATTTTGAGCTTCCATTGAAGCAGATACACTTTCAGCAGATTGACTTAAATGCCAGTTGGGTAATAGAGCAAGAAGAAAAACCATAATCTTTTTCTTTGGAGCAGAGAGTCATTTAAAGCTGAAATATGACTAATTACCACAACTGAACTTGTGATACCCCTTGCACTTGTTAATAGACTTACTGCCTTAATGTCTCCGTGAATGGATGTAAAACCCGAACATAGAAAAAAAAGCCCTTTTTATATTTTTAAAACATAAATACAATCTTTTGTTGTCCCTCACAAACAAAGAAACAAATGCATGAAATACCAGTTTACACCACGCAGCAGTAGTTTAAAAGAAAAGTTCATAATTTTTGTGGCTTTTCTAAAAAAGCTTAACATAACTGAAATTGTTGAAATTGTTTTAAAAACTCCTGTTTTGCAGAGATGGGGATGAGGTTCCATTATGCAGCAGGGAAATGAACCATGAATTCCTGATTACAGCAATACCTGGCATTACTATTATTAGTTGTAGTGTCAGCTGTTGCTTAGCAGAAGTATGTCCAAGAAGAAAATGTAAAAAAAAAAAAAAACCTTTTAATCCTGCAGCTGAAGCTTAAGGAAGTGCAGAGAAGGAAGCAAGGCTGAAGGCATGGAAAGGAAGGAAGAGTCTGGCTGGAGTCTTCGGTGACCTCTCACATTCTCTCCCTCTCCCCTGGCCATTTGCCTAAGGCAGTTTAGTCCCTTTTGAAGCCTCATTCTTCACTGATTTTAGGAATTACATATTTGCAAATTAATCCTGACAGTTTTAAAGCCAAGTTCCAGCTACACTGAAAATCCACAGTGCATCCAGGTATTAATGGAAGTTTGATCCCTTCTCTTGTAGTTTGCTGAAGTGTGAAACTATTCTGTGTGTGGGATGCACTTGTCCAAACTTTGGAGCCTGAAATTACTTGAACATTTATTAAACCCCTTCAGCATAATTCATGCAGAATTCATCTGTTTGCATGCCACTTGGAGCCTCCTGGAATTTGTTATTTTCCATCTGCATCTCTAACAGTGTCACATTGTTTATGGAGAGAACATGCAGTTTTCTATAAATCACTCGCTCTCATACAGTTTTACTGCATTATTTTACTCAATTTGTGAAGGATTTCAGCACCCTGCAGTGTGCAGCATTACAAGGCATAAAGTGATTGAAAATAAAAACTATTTTTGGCTGAAATAATGGAATATTCACCATCAGAAATATGAAACTGCATTTAAGTGTGGGTGAGATGTAATGAATGAGCTGCATTATATAAAAGGGGATTACTCAGGCTATTAATTATAAGGACTTAAACTCAAATCTTGCAAGGGGGAAAAGTGGCTTTTTTATCTTGCCCCAAACTAGCAGTGGAATGATCTCTGTTTCCAAACTGAGGTCTAGGGACAAACATTGCCAAGTAGAGGCACTGTTCTGTTAGAACTTGGGCATTCAACACCGAGTATTGAATTCAACATTGAATTCTGTGGTTTGGGAAGCAAGAGGTATGAGAACTTAGATAAGAGCTCTGAGGAAACTGCTGCAGTGGGTGACTTGCCCCAGGCTCCCTGGATCATGAACCCTGTCCAATAAACCTGGAGGTTTTGTCCTGCTTTCAGTTTTCTTCTTTTCCCATTGTCACTGCCCGGGCTTTAGAGCCCAACAAAGAAACCTCATCCCCCTGAAGTGCTTTAGTTTTGGTCTCTGTGTTGTTCCCCAGTGGGCTCCTGGGAGCCGCTCACCGGTGCTGCTGCTGACATATGTCCTTTGGCACGATTATTTGTGTTTTCTTGCCTTTGTGGCGGTGTCCTTGCACGCATGGGCACAGCTGTGCCTCCAGAGGGGTTTGGCCGTGTGGCACCAGGCTGGTGCTGCCCTGCAGGGCCGTGCCCGTGTGCTCTGTGTCACCGACTGACTGCTCCCACATGTCACTTCGGGGCTGCCTGCCAGAACTAGTGCCTGGCTTCTCTTGCTTAGGGGTTTTTTTTCCTTCTTTCCCCTGGCTCACTGAAGTCTAGCAGAGTGCTGCAGTTAAGCAGAGAGTCCAGTGATACATTTCTGATGTGTTGAATTCTTCCTGCAAAAAAAAAAATAAAATAAAATAGGCCCCTTCTAACTTATCCTCAGACCTAGTGAGATGATTTATTTATGTGACACCTCTAGCAATGACATCACTTAAAATGGAGACATCCACCAGTACTTTTATCACTTCTGGAATGATATGACATTTCAAGCACCCTCAAGTGTATTATGGTGACTTTGTTAAGCTGTAGTTTCTAATTATGTTAAATGCATATTGTAAAAAAATGTGTTGCTTTGTTGCACTGTAAGTAAGAAGTGGGAGAGCTAGTTAGGGGAAATAGTTATTATTCAGGTCAGACAAACTTTAAAGTCCAAAAGCAAGTGGTTCCAGTGGTTTCTTTTTTATTAATGAATAAAACAATTTATTAATGTTATAATTATAAACTCCCTTGAAAAATAGAGGGATTTCTTATTCTAACTGTTAGTAATTAGTGCTTCTAAAAAGCACCAACCTGAAGCTCAAACTTTGGCTCTTGTGTTCCATACCAAGTTATAGATTTGACGTTCAATCACAGACTGCTTTAATTTTTTTCAGTTGCCTTTTTGCCTTTATGACCTGACTTCTAGAGTGCCAATGCCACGCAGTAAAGCCTTGAATAAAACCACTCTGCAAAGACAGTAATGACAGAAATTGATTTGCTTCACTTTTGCTCGGTAGACCCTTAATGAATGTTCTGTGCTGAGTGGGAATGAGTTGAAATCTCATCTTTCTTCTTAATTTTTTTTTTTTTTTTATCTTGGTTTGAGTCACGGCTTACTGAATTCCAGGCCCTTACTGCTGCTTGAAAATTCTTGGCCTGTTGGAAGCAATATTCTCGGATGAATGTCAGCTAATTTATCACTGACATTCGCGCCTCGTTTTTCATTCGTGCTAATATATTGCTTTTAGTAAATACATGGGAGAGGGAATAGTGTTTACCTTTCCGTATCATGAGAATACTACTCAGTCTATCTGACAGAAACTAAGAAATGCTGTTTATATTGCTGCTCCAGTGAGCCAGGAAGGACTGCACAAATATGTCATGAGCATGCAGTGGAAAATGCTCTTGTACAATTTTCACAGTCAGGGTTTTGTGTGACTTAGTAACAAGAATAACCGTGATTGTTTCTAAGAATTAAGGGCTCAAATATAGACTAGATTCTGGGGAGCATTTTGAGATAATTGTCAGCTTCTTGGAGTGTTGTCTCTGCTTAAAAATGCTTTGAAATCCTTGTCAACCAGGTGGAGAAAGTGAAGAAATCGTCTCAGTTCTTTGACCTAATCATGCTGGAAGGATTGTGTTTCAACATAGATACAGGTTTTTATCACATGGATACTTTCCCTGGTATAAACCTGGGCTACTCTGGTGGTCCTGCAGTTCTGATTTTGTGCTGAGTGTCGAGCTGACTCGGGGAACTGCTCCAGCTAAAACCTAACATAGCCAAAAACAATGGACTGTGTAGGTGTTTGGACATGGAAAGAAGCAGGCAGGGCCACTGGTTCTGGCAGCAATGTGCCATGTGTCAAATTAAAGTGGTCACTTAGGCATGGCTGAGGAAATCCTCGCTGTCAGCTCTGCCTGCTGAGGATGTGCTGCCCCAGGAGTGCCAACAGCTGAGCTGGCCCAGCACTGCACCGGGCTGGGGGAGCTCAGGAGGGCTGTGCGTGCAAGCCTGCCGCTGGGCTCAGCCCGGCGGGCACAGTCTGGTCAAGTGCTCCCAATTCAGCTCCAAATGTACCTTGCACAGTTCCAGGGAACGTAAAGAGACTATTGACAAGAGCCTGCAGTGACTGGACAAGGGGCAGTGGGTTCAAACTGATGGAAGATTTAGATTAGAAATGAGGCGAAATCCTTCCCTGGGAGGGTGGTGAGGCACAGGGTGCCCAGAGCAGCTGTGGCTGCCCCTGGATCCCTGGAAGTGTCCCAGGCCAGGCTGGACAGGGCTGGGAGCACCCTGGGACAGTGGCAGGTGTCACTGCCCTTGACACAGGGCGGGACAAGAGGATTTTAAAGTCCCTTCCAACCCAAACCAGTCTATGGTTCTGTGATTCTACCTGATGAAATATTGCACTGACTGTTGCCATAGGGTTTTCTTGCTGGAAACCTCCCATCTCAGCTCCTTCTTTGTTTTGAATTTTCTTTTTTCATTAAATGATTTACGGCAAATATAAATAACTTGTTCCTAATTAAATGACATGTTTCCATGGTTTCATATTTTGTTATTTATGTAGTGCCAACCTCTGAGCCTACAGGTACTTCTTATAAATATCACTTTTGCTATTGGAATGAATTACTGTAGCTTATGTCTTTGAATCAACCATGTAATTTTGATAACTACCAAACTTACAAAATTCATCTGCTTGTTATGAGTAAATAATATACCCACCAAACATACTGTGGAAAAGAAATCTGAGGGTGAATATTATTAATTCCTTAATTGATTTCCCAATGTGTGTGTTCTCTTACATTACATTGGCAACAAATTTCTAACTGTAATTAGTCTAATGTGGAGTTTACGCTTTTTGTATATGTTGTTTTTCTTCCTGAGGAGTTGCAGTTTCTTGGAGATGAAATGTTTGCAGTGACTGATGAGAGCAGGAAAGTGATATTGAAGTTTCTAGCAGATGACCCTTTAATAAGATGTATGTAATTGGATAAGACTTGCAACAAATATTGGGCATCTGTTGGGTAACATGGAAATAATGAAGAGAAACAGGAACTGGAAAAAATTTTAATTAACAAAACCTCTTCAATTTCTTCATATAATACTACTGCAGAAAGAGAATGGGTGGGTAGGATTAAAAACCGGCCTGAATTCTTTGAGGAAGGTGTCTAAAGGAATTATTAGCTGGTTTTATTCGTAACCAGGAATTATCAGTTGGTTTTACTAGTAACCCTTGAGTGCAAAAGGAGCTGAACCTGATCTTTTTCCTCCATATCCTTTGAAAAATTCAGCCACGTCTTTCAAACCTTTCTGGTTTAAAGTGCTTTCCTCTATTCAAGACACACTTTTGGTAGGTTTAGACAGGCAGAGGGTAATTGCTGGCAAAACAAACCCAAATAGTGTGTGTTTTCTTGGAATGGAACATGTGGAGGCCTCAGGGCAGGATGGCAGGAGGCTGCTGGCTCTTTGTGAGGTTGTAGGCATCCAAAAACCTGGAGAGGAGAGGGGGTGAGAGGCTCATTTCCATAGAGCAACACGGGTTGCTGCTGTGTGACATCTTCTGACATCGTCCCACCCCCTCCTTTGCACCTTCCAGTGGATCAGGTCACATCTGAAGTAATCTGGTGATTAATCTGTCACCTTGAAGCCTCTCAGCTCTCCTCGCACAAAGCTCCGGTCGGGATTGTGTCCTAACAGGTATTGCAGGAAGTTTATTTCTTGTGGTTCAGTGCTTAGGGTATGGCTCTGTTCATATTTTGAACAGCTTGTTCAGTGTCATCCTGGCCTCACTTCTTGCCCTCCTGAAGAAAAATAAACATTATTTGGCAATAATGGGATTAGTGTGTGACTTGTGTTTGCTGGCAAGGGAGGTTCAGTAATTTTGTGCAGCATGTTATAGGGTTTCTCAAACACAACTGAAAGCCTAAATTCAAAACATCCCCAAATACTTTAATGCTCAGCTCTTGGCATTCAGCTCTGGCATTTCACTTGTATTGTATTGGTGTCCTTACAAATCATCCTCGCAGGAAATGTTTTGGTTTACAAAACATTTGGTTTGTTTTGCTTGGTACCATTAAATTGTGAAGTAAGATGCTGGGAAAAACAAACTATGAGGTTGCTACTGAGAATTTGTGGTAAAACCTCACAGCTGTATCAGTGTTCTTTCCTTATCCCATCAGTTTTCCGTGCTTGGAGCGGCGAGGGGGTTAGCCATTCCTTGGAGCGTGGCACAGGCTCTGTGGGGGTGATTTAATGTGAGATGGAAGACGAAGGAGCCATCTCAGCCTTTCAGAAGTTTGTGTTCTGTGCATTCCCCTGAGTGAACAGTGCTGTGTTCAGCTGGGCTGGGAGCTCTGGGCAGCTCTGGGCAGCTCTGGAGAGCTCTGGAGAGCTCTGGACAGTTCTGGAGAGCTCTGGAGAGCTCTGGACAGTTCTGGAGAGCCCTGGACAGTTCTGGAGAGCTCTGGAGAGCTCTGGACAGCTCTGAGCAGCTCTGTCCACGGCACCTCCTGGGGCCAGGCTCTGCCCAGCTGATCCTGAGCTTGGGGCTGGACCCAGAACTGGGAGGAGGCACTGTGGGGTAGTAGCTGCTCTTGTAAGAGCAAAGCCATTGCTCTTGGTTCTAGAGGTGATTTGGAGCACTTGCTCTTGGTTCTAGAGATGATTTACTCACTGAGCGCCTCATTTTTTCATGCTGCACGATGTGATTGTGGGAGATTCTCTTGTGGCAGAGGCTGCCACCATGATTTTCCAAAAGCTCTTTGCTTGCTGTCCATGTCTGGAATTCCAGCTGTGTTATGGAACAAAATGCAACCCAACAGCTGCATTCTGGAGAGTTGGTTTCATCTCGTATCCCATCATTTTATACAGCCTTAAAATAAGTACAGCCTGTGCTGCTTCCTCCTGCTCCCCCTCCCAGCCCTTGGGTTTTGTGCTGGGTGATGCCTCAAAGTGAAGGAGCTGCTCTGTTTAAGGCATCCCATTTGTGCAATTGGGGTCACTGCTGAAAAAGCTGAGAAATCTGAAGCAGTACTGCTCAGTGTTCGCAGGAAGCCGTTCTGGGCTCTCCTGTTGTGTGAGCTCTTTAATTGGAAGAGCTGTGCTGTTCCTCACTGCTGTGCCTGTGCTCAGCTCCAGAGCAGATGAGAGCAGCACCCAGAGGGGCTTTGTGGCAGCAGAAAGCACACTGACAGCAGCAGCTTCTTCAACTGAAGTGAATTCAAACTGCAGAAGTGATAGAAAAAGTCTCTGATTGTGGGTCACCTTTTTTGTTGGTACGAGTTCTCAAAATAGCTATTTCAGCACCGGGTTTGATAGATGGTTTCTGGGTTATTATTCATTTATAAAATGGGACACCTCAAAGGAGGGAGATTAATGGTTTTGTGAAATTTTAGCAAGGGCTTTACATAGAAACAGTGTTCCCTGTCTCAGAAAGTATATAATTACCAAGTGGATTGAAACAGTGCTGAATATTTCATATTACATTAAATCCTCTAATATTTTGAAACTCTTCCTCAGTCTTGCAAATATTGTGCTGCTGTTTGAGTAGAATAAACTATATCATGTACCTTCTTTTTCCTGTAATGGAAGGCAGAAATGACAAATCTGGTCTAGTATGTATCTGAAAATAGTATTCAGACAGATCTGAATATATTATGTGAGGAACTTTACTAAATCCAAACAGTTTCAAAAGCGTGTTAGGTATACGTTTCTAATTTAAAATGTGCAGGTATATATTTATCATTTTATCCCACGGTACTGCCGGGTCTGCCAAAGTTGTTTGGGTAAATGTAAATGCATATGCATTCCCTGCCAGGCACACAGCCTGTATTTGCACACTGTTGTGGAGCTTGCAAAGCCAGCTTACCAGAGACATCCATCTGTTTTCTACTTAGTGTAAAGGAGTTAATGACCTGAGTAGTTAAGACTGTCCAGACGATCTGTATAATCCTTTCACACAAATAAGATATTGTTGCAGTTAACCGTTGCTTTCTCTCAAATTAAAAACAGAATAAATTAAACAGCGGAGTTCACAGTAGTCTTATTTCTGTCCTCCACCCGAGTTTTTTTAGTCTAATTGAACTTGACCAAGCAGAAAATCTGCGGCGAGGTGAGAGGTATGAACTTGAGATTAGGCAGGGCAGTTATTAGCAGGTAGACATGGAGCTTTAGAAATAGGAATCAGCGCTAATTTATCAACATTGATTTCATCTATTTCTGTACCTTGCCCCCAGGGCAGGTTTTTGAGAAGGTGGTTTGAGTTTTGCAGAAACCGTAACGAAAATGAAGGTAACCCACGAGCCAGGGAATGCGCAGCACTACACAGATTAGTGCTGTGAGGGTGCTGTGTGACCTTGTGGGCTCACAGAAGAGCTTTAAGAAGCTTAGGAACAGGTTAAGGTGATGGGCAGAGACGTTGTTTTTCTTCTTCACTATCTTAGCTTGGAACAGACTGTGTCACACTGGGCTCCGGGCTGGTTTAGTCAGAAAAGAGTGGGAAATGCCAAGTGGAAGGATTGCATAAAGCAGTTGTGTTAGCCTGGCTGCACTCCTGAGACAGCACTTCCTTCTAGGTGGGGTGAAACACTGGCACTAAAGCAAGCTGGTGTAATATAAATTATATATGTTGGGAAAGTTAGGGTAATTTAGTTTTGAAAAATTCTCAGTGGGTTCAGTACATCGGTAGCAGTCAAAGGTAGGACCACTTTATAATCTGCAGCCTTGTTTATATTTAATGTAAAAGGGATTTTCATTATGTTTTTACAAGTTATAATATGTTCAGAAGAGGAGAAGGACAAATATTGCTACATCCTATATCTTAATTGCTACTCTTCTTGTTTATGTATTCCTAGTAAACTTATTTAAACAGTACCTATTTAAACAACAAATGTAGTTGGTATTTATTTGGTTTGTCTATTTTGAAGTACTGCCCTATTTCTGCTTATTGTAATTGCTGTATTTAATCTGAGGGTGATCTAACACGTGCCATGTGCCACATTCACTCATTCATTCATTCATTCATTGCTTGGTGTCGTGCAGAAAACACAGGGCAGCCGCTGATATGGGCCCCTGGGGGAAAGTCTGTGGTCTCAGTGAGAATGCAAAGCATGTGGAACAGCACCATAGCAATGACTCCCTGCTCCAGACTCCTGCAGAGACTCTGAAGTGCTCTAGACCCCCCTGAGAGTAACCCAGAAGGGGTTTTGTTCTTGTTGAACTTCTGTGGTAACTCCTCATTCAGGAGTAACCTTATGAGGTGACTCTTTATCCAGCTAACTCCTTGTTCAGGATCAGTTCTTATTTAAAAGCCCCAAAGCAGGAAGCCAGCAACAGATGTTGAGTGTGCACAGAGTTATTTCCCTCTTGCTGCCCACAAGACCTCCAGTGCTGCTCCTTTGAAGAATCAATGTCTGAAACCTGGAAACAAACTGTGTGCCTGTTGTTGTGGGGCACCCAATAATGCCATGACAGTGGAGCCAGAGCTTTGGGGTTTGTTTAGATAGGAAAACAGGTGATTTCTACACCGGTTAAAATGTTAGCCATGCATCATTTGAGTTGGGACAGTAGTCTTGGCTGTTGGTCAGTGGGCAAGGTTAGACTTGATGGTTTTGGTGCTCTTTTCCAGCTTTCATAATTGCATGATTACAAAACTGAGTCGAAGATGACTTGGAAAAGCCTCACTGATTTCTCTGTAGATGACAACTGGCTGTTCAGTTGGACTCTGGAAAATATATTCTCTCCACCCCTGAGGTTTGCAGCTTAACTTGTACTGAATAAATAAATAGAGTGGTGTAGTAGAGCTATTTATATCTAATGGAAAGGTTCACCTACTCTGTTCTTTTTCTTCCACAAGTGGGAGTTTACAAGTGATTTAAAAAAAAAAAATAAATCTCTTGACCTTTTCTAATAGTTCTCAATTGTAAAGCATGTGACTTTTGTCTTGATATTTTTTACCCCTTGTTCTTCGGAATGCTTGTGGTTGTGGAGCTCTTCAGACATATGGCTGAGTGATGTGTGGGCTCAGCAATGGCTTTTCTTCTTTATGGATCATCTAATAGAGGAGAGTGCTTCTATTTCTGTTATTTATGATGGCAGTACTTCGCTTTGCTCTCATCCGTCTGTGTCATATATGAAACCATTAGTGGCAGTATTCTTTAGCAGAGAACTCTCGCCCGACACTCTTTTTACTCCACATAATTTGGAATAAAGCTGGAAATTTACAGTGGAGCCTTGTAACTCCAAGTGATGACAATATATATAGGTGTATTATGGATAACAACATGTTTTTCTCGGTGCTGTGCCTGGGCAGAACAGGGCTGGGTAGAATGAGTTGCCCTCTGTTATGTACCATAAATCCCACAGGCCACGTCGAGCATCTTCGGATGGTTTGCTCTGAGGATGCACTGGGAGCTCCTTGCCAGCTTCTGCCTTGTTTTTCTGCTGCCCAATTGGCATTTTCTGGTCTCTGGAAGGGCAGGGAGCAGCCTGGGAGATGCCACATGCCAGCAGAGCTAGTCTGGCTTTGCAGCACAAGGCCTGTTTTGTTCTCTTCGTGCCTCCCTGTTCCCCTCCCTGGGCTGCAGGGAGCCTTTGGCTCCAGCAAGTCCAGAGCTGGAGAGGATGGAAGCTCACAGTCAGATTCTATATATACACCGTAGATCAAAATCACGCTGTCAAAACATGAAAATACCTCAATAATTTTCTTTTTAATTTTAGCTGTCAGCCTCGAGATGCCACTTTGCTCTCGAGCTACTCTGCATAATGTGTGCCAGCTCACTTCAGCTCATGGTAGAGTGGAAAGGAACAAATTTCCTGGCAGCCTCTGCAAAGCAGTGTAATACAACTTTCATTACATGAAGGTGGTGAACATAATGTGACTTCTTAACAGCTGCAGTAAGTGATGTGAAGCTCTTAACATCTTTTCAAAACAAGTAACAAGTGAGAGGTTATTTTTCATCTCTATTCCTAAAAAAAAAAAATGACACGTTATTTTAAGCAGATGACACTTTGTTTGCACTTAGCTGAACTAAGGAAATTTTTACATGAGTTCTCCAGATCTGTGTTGCTCTGCGAAATAAAGAAAACACTAAAAACAAATGCTAAAATACACTCCAATAGCTGGATTTCAGCATGAAAATTTGGATGTTAAATTACATGTACAGAAATGATGGCTGTCAGATGGATTTCAGTTGACACTTTTTCCCTTTGGACTTATGATTCCATGAGAGCTGCTTGTTGCATTGTTTATTTCTATATCAAACTGTTTGGTTCTCATTGGAGTGTTCTCCAAAGGTGAGACATGCCTGATGCTTTTGGATCACCTGTTGAGAAACCGGGCTCTTTGGAGATAAATCACCCATTAGAAATGGGAGATAAAGGAAAAAGAATCAAGGCTGGCCATGCTGAGTTGCCCACATCAGGCAGTCTGTTGTTAGGCTGGACACAAACTCAGTTTTGAGAGTTCAGTAACCAACACTGATTATCAAAGCTTTAGCACGCAGTTCTGAGGGGTAGCCCCAAGTCCAAAAGGACAAATCCTCTGTGGTTTGCTTACTCTGGCAGCTGAATTGTCCTTTCCAGTGCAGTGTGATGAGCATCATTTCCAGGAAGTTCACAGCTAAAGTTCACAGGCTGGAGCAATCAGTGGCACTCCTCTTCCCACATCTTTATCTCGATGGTTAAATCATATTAAAAACAAGGTTGACATTGTCTCTGGTTGGATGAATTCCTTCACAGGCTCTGAGAGGCTGTCAGCTCAGAGATAGGACGTGCCTGTGGTGGTTCAGAAATTCTGCCCAAAATAGATGCCCAGATATGCAGTTTTCCTCACACATGTTGCTGAATAAAGGCAGAGTTGGAGCAGCCACTCCAAGGTATAACTGGAATGGCAGGCATTGGTGAAGCAGCTCCATTCTACAAATTTCCAGATATTCCCATGGTATTTCTCAGATCTTTTGCATTGATTATCACATTATATTTTGCAACTTTTACACAAGTAATTAGTTAACTTCTTTACTTTCTGAAGGATATACCAAGATTTTATTTATTTTTTTTTTTTTGCATGTGGTTTATTCCTGCAAACACAAATCAGTCTATTGTCCTTGAGACTGGAAGATCTGGAACCAAAAATATAATCTGAAAATAAAATATGACTCAGCTGCAAGTAATATGAATGGTAATTGCCACTTAGTGATCTTTCAGTCGGTAGAAAACAAACCATCAAAATGATAATTGCAGTATTCACTGGGATTTAGGTTGATTAACAAACTAGACAACCAAGTGGGCAGCAGCCACTGAGCCACAGCTCTGGCTCAAGTGGAGTCGGCAGAGCTAATCTGGAATCAGCGGAGCAAAACCCACTTTATTCCCTTTGCCCAAAGAATAAACATATGCCACGTCGGAAATAGAACAGTTGGAAACAATTTCTGCATGGGATACTGATGAAAAATAGCTGGGAGGGAGAGGAGGGTGATTAGACTTCTTTAAAGGCAGCCTTAGGGATGGGAATGAGGCCAGGCTGGCATTAACGGGGTCATGGCTGTGTCTGCAGTGACCTGCAGGTGCACCTGGTCACTGCGGTCTTCACGGTTTATTTACGAAATAAATTCATTTGTGTTTTAAACGGGATAGGGAAGTGTTAAAGTTGCCGCATGCAACGAGCTCTTTAGAACAATTTAGATCATTTAATATGTTTTCCCCTGAAGTTGAGGAAATTCAATGTTTGCAGTTGTTAAGCAATTCAGATCTATTGTATTCTTGAGGTTTGGGAAATAGCGTGGTTTTATGTGTTGGAAATGCAAAATTTCAAGTATACAGAGAACGCATTACCTATAAACAAGCTGCGAATTGCTTTAAAATCATTTCATTGTAGTCTCCTGACTCACTGATGGCACGGAATTTATTACAACATTCTTTCAATCTCGAATCTTGATTGCCTGTTCTGTTGAAATGTGGACTAATTTCAAAATATCTCAGGTTTAATATTATGAAAGAACCCGTGGTAGGGGTGAAAAACTGGAATACTGACTCCGAAAGTAAGCACCCTCAAGTTAATTGTTCTTTTGATGCAGTTGGGAGGGGCCTGTGTGTCCTATGCTATGTGACAGCCTATGGCCTTAATCCCACGGCAGGAGCTTTTTATCTCAGAAAGAAAAAGTTCTTTGAGGTCATTCATAAATTTTAAATGGGCTTCACATTGCAATCAGGAGCTAATTTTCTTTTCCCATTATCTCCTGCCATTCTGTGCTATGAGAACACTTTGTTCTCTACAACAACCTCACTCAGAGAGTGCTCTGGTCCCTCTCAGAAGTAATTAACTGGGGAAGACTTTGGGTTTTCGTAGAGACCTTCCCCAGGCGCGCAGGGGAACAAATCCCACACCCAAGGATGGGTTTCCTTCCCTTCACATTCCTCACTTCTGCCTCCTGGACGCACATTGACAGTTCCTGTGACAGAGAAGGATTTAGATTCAGGAAATGTGGCTTTGTAAAATTGCTCATCCCACACTGCGTTTGAACACTGTGAGCTGTCTCCAGCATTAAAGATTCATCATTGTTTAGAGTCTCTTGGTTTTTAAATGTGAATGCTTATCTCCTCTATAATCACAGTGTTTGCTTGATGTCTCGTGTCTTTATTTCACACGGGGCTCTGCTTTCTTTCATTGACTAACAGGTGAAATAATAAAGTTTAATTTTGTATCTGGTAAAAAGTAAAAAAAAGGAACACTCCCACCAACCATTCTAACTGCTGTTTCCCCTTTTTTCGCCAGTTTGCTGTTTTGTGGTTCATAAGAGGTGCCATGAGTTCGTTACCTTCTCCTGTCCTGGGGCTGACAAGGGACCCGACACTGATGTGAGTACATTGACATTTCAGACACTGCTTTGCACAGGTTTGTGTTGTTACACACGTGGCAGTGGATTACAAACAGGATCAATGGCTTCTTCATCACACATAATTGAGTCCAAGTGGGTTTTAACACTTGTGAAGTGAACATTTATGGACTGAAAAATCTAGTTTTGGTAAGAAAAGTAAGCTTGAGTGTGTGACCAAGAACAATATCCTCGAAACGTGACAACCCTGAGGTGTTCACCCAGCCATGAATCAGCATTTTATTTTCTTTGCTTTATGTTGGATGTGTTTGATGTTAACAATTCCCAGAAAGGCTGAAGCTTTTTCTGAGCTTTCTTTGCATCTATCTTATCTCAAAGTGTATCTTTCGAGTTGCCTCTGGTCCTCGTCTCACTGCGCACAAGGATCTGCAGCTCCAGTTAAATAACAATTTAATCTTGAGCCAGCTGGCTTATTGGGTTTTTTATTTTATTCTCATGTTTGAGCTAGTCTAGCAGTCTGGATACTCCCATTCCATCCTGCTCTGTCAGTACTTCTGTAGCATTTTTGGTCCACAACCAGTTTTTCCTCTCGGCACATCTGCCTGAGTGGTGAGACACATGTGCAGGATCTTTGTGTCACCCTGCTGAAATAATAAACTGATCTCGTTTGTTCACATAAAAATAACATTTCTTTGGGTTTTATAAATCCCACTTTACAGTGAAGTAATTTAACATCTGCTTATGGGAACAATGCATTCCAAGTGTTCTTTGTCTGAATGGCTCTGTTTTGTTTCTTATCACATATTCATGCTCTAGATTGTAGGCTATTATCTCCTCTGATAAAATGCACCAGAAGAATTTTCCTGCTAGGTTTTAATGAGCTTCTCATGAATTGTTTCAATATGCCAGCCAGGAGGTCAGTGAACAATATATGGGCAGAAGCCACAAGGGGTCTTGGAAAATTTCAGATATTAAAAAGTTCTCTCATTTTTAAATTTAAATATAGGGAAATGTTGAAGAACTGAGAAGAATTTTTAAAACTTCAATTTTTAAACATTTCACATAATTTATATTTAGGTGCAGAAGAAAAATGCCTACGTTAGGAGTGTAGTTACCCTGTTCAGTATCCCTTGTTCAGCTGATACAGACTTTACTAATAAAAAACTCATTAGGCAAGAGCAAGAAACCAAAATTATTTTTCATACCTTTGTTTTTCTGAAAGTTCCTGATTTCTTTAAGCTTTGCAGTGGGACAGTTGGCTCTGTACACAAAATTTAACAGCTAAAGCAGGTTTGGGAGTTTGGGAGTTGTGTAGTTGAAGTGCCTTGAGCTCCAGAGAGGCTGAAGCCCCGGTCAGCCCTGCGTGGGTGATGTTCCCATCCCTGATCTGTCTGGAAATTGTGGATGGCAAAACCCCCATTGGGCCCAAAGGGGCCACAGTTTCAGCAAAAGTCTGAACAATTGAAGAACGTCTGCTGAATTCCTCACGCTCTGAATAGAGTTCATAGCTACGAGCAGGGATTTGTAGGTATGGACTATATACTTACATTTTCTAATCAGAAAATGGTTTCTGATTGACTTTGGTCAGTCCTAAAACCACAAGGAGAATAACCCAAATCTGGTTTTAGCTCTGTGCTCAGTTGTGATGTAGGATATCCATGGAAGTTATTCTTGACTGAGAGTTTTAGGTGTGACACTCACAAGCAGCTCTGCTGTGTCTGTGATGAATGGTTTGGCTTTTAAAAGTGTTCTCGATTATTTATTTTTTTATAAGTTGGCACTTTGGGGTTGTTCACCTGAAGTTCAGAAATGAGAACACACATTTGTGTGTGAAACCGTTTGATTTTACTGAGACTCTTTCCACGGTGACAGAATCTGTGCCAGGTTGTTAATGGTCTCCAATATTGCAGACTGCATTTCGTGATTTGGGGTTTTGGCCTCGGTGATTAAATAAATCAGCCTAATGCCTCGTTTCTGGATTTGGGTTACCAAATGATCGCTTTCGATGTTGACACAGCAGCAGTAGCTCAAAACCAGTTTGAAGATTAAAAGCAATCAGAAAATAAATATGTTTTAATAAATCTGTGCTACATTAGTGGGTACTATTACACAAAGAGGATTGCAGAATATTATACTTTAATTTACTGAAATGTTTGACTATAATTTCAACCCTTTTACAATTCAACTTACTCTTGTCCCAATTGCTACAGGCTTTGTTCTGAAATGTGGTGTGCTATAAAGCTTATCATAACATTTAGCAGATTTTAAAATATTAAAACATCCTTTTCTAAATTACTTTGTGCAGGTGCACAATTAATTTGTGTACTCAAATGCTCCAGTGTAACCTTTCCATTAATTGTAATGCTGTCATTAATAAAATTAATTTTCCAGAGCAATAATTATAATAATTATAATGATTATATAATAATAATTGTTGTGTATCAGAGTAATGTTAAATTATGGTGCCCTCTACTTTTAATATAAATGAAGCAGTCCTTGCAAAAATGCCTTAGTGAATGTGAACGTAAAAGAGGAAAGCTTAAAATGAGTCTCTCCTTGTTTCACTCAGAGTAGCTGAAATGTGAGGCTGAAACGTCTGTGTTTGTGCCAAAAGGAAAATAATACTTGAGAATAAAGTGCTCATTCTTGAGTGGCATTGCAGTGATGGTGCCTGGGGAGCAATATCCTGTTCCAGTGAAACAAGAAGTCACATAATCAAAAAAATTGTACGTTTCCTTATTACTTGGCAGGGTGTGAGCTCTGGTTTCTTAGCAAAAAGCAGCCCAGGAAGTTGTTTTCCTGCTGTCTAAAAGCTCTCTGGAGTTTGAACAGAAATTATTCATCTTCTCCTCATGGCCACCTCTTTATGGTGATGCTGTTGAGTAGAATTTAACAGCTCCTGCTGCTGGTGCTCTCCAGAGTCACAGGAAGCATCTCCAGCTCAGATGCTTGGTTTTGGAAGAGGCTTGATGTTCTTAAAAACTATTTGAAGTCATCGATTAAATACTTGAAGCTTGGGTAGATCAGTGTAAAAATATAAGAGCAGCCTCAAAAATGAAGTGCTGCTGTAATGAGCTTTGTTAGGATGTGCTCAGTATTAAGGGATAATTGGTCAGTTTCTTGAAAATAGAAATATTTTGTTTTCTTTGTTAATGGAATTCAGTGATCAGAAGGTGTCTTTGTTACATATTAAAATGTTCCTAATTGCATGCTCCGTATAATGAAAAACCCCCAAGCATTAATTTAAAATAGTGTTTGGCTGTATTACGTTTTTCAGGACAAGTTTATAAGACTTTGAGTGCACAAGAACTCACAGATCGTGGCCTCTGGATCAGCACTCTTTTCCTTTCAGATTATGGTAACAGAGAATCCAAGAGAGGATTATAAGCAAAATAAACAGAAATTAAAAAGTGAAAATAATTTAAATGAGAGTGAGTGACTGAGCAGTGAAAGGATGTGAAATGTGACTGTACTTGGTGAGTTTTTTGGTCTTTAGACACCCAGGAGAGAATGGATGGGAAGATCCAGATGTGTCCTCACATAAAATCAAACAGCAAAGCCCTCTCAGCACTGCTGAACCCAGGGATGTCAAAGGTGACATATTTCAATTTCCAAGTCAGTTATCCTCTTGATACTGAAATTATTTGGGAGCTTTATCATCTTAAGCACATTTGAAAGCTCAGTGTGAATGTGAACAACGCTGAGGTTCTGTGGGATGCTGCAGGAGTTGGGTGTTTTCACCGGTGGGTTGGATATTGGGAGAATGCAATTCCAAAGTACAATATTTCAGATTTTTTTTTTCTATGTGTTAAGATACAATTTATTAAAACAACAAAAAAAAAATCACTCACCAAAGGAAGAAAAAACAATTTAAAAAACGAATCAGTGTGAACTGGTCGTGGAGACGATGATTCAGAAGAAACTGAAGCATGACTTTCAGTGGGTCATAAAGCCGCGCACCCCTGATACAAAGGCAGAGATATGACAGAAATTATTATTCTGTTTGTCAGGGAGATGTTTTATGTTGAATTCTGCAGCTCTTCTTTGGAATTTGGAAAAGAACTGAAGTGTTAAAGATCTTTAAAGCACTGAAGATCTTTGAATATTGTTTTGTCTCTTAAACTGTAACCAGATCTCTTAAGGGCAAGGGACAAATAACTCCATAACCGTGCAGGTTTTTGGGTGTGGTGATGGGGAACTGCAGCAAGGCGCTGCCAGAAGAAGAAATTAAGATTTTTTTGTCTTGGAGTTCCCTTCTCTCCGCAGTGCTGTGGATATTCCCTGAGTCCTCTGTGGGGAGATGGGACATGAACCCTGTGAGGCTCCACTGTGATTTTCATTTTATGGTTTCGGTGATTCTCGAGTTGGGAGGAGAAAGATTGACTCTTAAAAATTCACATGCTGGGGGAGCAGTGGGAAGAATTCTAATTCAGAAGTGCTGGTGTTCAGAGTGGCAGCAGTGGGTTGGGTTTGCCCTGAGGCGCAGGGAGTGCTGATGTCCACATTTACTGCACTGTTACACTGCTCATTTGATGGCTGGGCCTCTGAGAGAAATGATTTGAAGAATCACCTCTGTACTAAGTCAGAATAAATTAATATAACTGGTCTGCCCTGGAGGGTTTAGGTGTCTTGAGCAGATTTCTTTTTCTGTTCAGTTCCAGGAAATGCTGAAATATTTTTCTTTTCTTCTCCTTCTTTTTTTTTTTTTCATTTTATTTCCCCCACTGGCATTTAATCATGTTTCCAGATCATATTTACATGTAGGAGGCTGATTTCAGAGTGGAAAAAGAGAGTTGTTTGATTGGCCAAGGGAATTAAAAAAACCAAACTGAACTCATGAGAAGAAAAGGCAGTAACTGGAAGCAGAGTATTGAGATTTACTGTAGAACTAGTTAAAAAGGGATTTTAATCAGAAGGCTTTGCAGTCTTTTTTCCAAGGATAATGAAATGCAGCAGCAGGGCTTGTCTGATTTGCTTTTAACTCCGCAGTTTTTACAATGGAAAACAACTGTTATAAATGTTGGACATCTTGAGACTGGAGCAGCAACAAACATAATTTGATAAAATATTATAGAATCATGGAATCAACTTAGATTGGAAAGGATCTTTAACATCATCAAGTCCAACCATATGTCACTTAAGGTTTGGGAGGCAGGTTTTATTGCTCATCTGAATTTTGAGTAATTTCTGAGTCCCAGAAATATTTTCCTTTTCATTAAGATGAAAACCTTCTTGCCTCATCACAAAAGATACACAAATGCAGGGAGACCTGGCAAGAAACAGTTCACTGCTTGCCAGATGAACAAAAATCTTCTCTTAAAAAGAAGCCTGTGTGAATTTTTGGAAGTGATTCTTTAACAGCTCTGATGCAATTTTTCAATGCGTACCCTAAACAGAAAATATAAAGCCCCCTCTCTTCACAGATTAGGGAAACAACTCAATGTGTTTGTATGTCTGTGGTTTTTAATTATGATAATTATTAATCACATTAATTTTGTTTGCAATAGACATTATTAAATGCAGGCAGGAGGCAATATTCTTACTGAAAAACAATTACAATGCAAACATACTTCTGTCAAAGTATGGAGTTCTGTTTTCAAACCACTACAAGTTCCTATAATATTCCAGGTGTACTGTCACTGCCTTTTCCCCAAAAGCGTGCCCTACATCACAAAATCAGCCTGATCACAGGCAATGCAGTAAGTGATACTGAAGGAGCTGAAATTTTTTGTTCTTTTTGTTATTTATCATGAGTACTTAAAAACAAATTTTATAGGACAGCAAGATTTTTTTTTTCTTACAAAAAATAAGCATTTTTTTTTCTCGTGGTTACCCTGACTTTTGAATCTCTGACGAGTATCCAAAGTAGTTTTTGGTTTTGACTTCAAACCCCTAAAATTTAATTGTGGGCGAAAGTTGCTTGGTTTTCTGATGTTTTAATTGTTTGGTTTTTTCGCTGGTGCTGTGTGACAGTGGCTCATTACAAAGTGTGGTTATATTGACAGCGAAAATCCAATTTGAACAGAATCAGTGCAGAGGTAAGAAGGAAGGCAGAGAAATTGAAGAAGGAAACCTGCCCAGAAGGGCTCTGTGCATCCTGAGTGCATATTGAGCTCGTTTTCCTCCAGCACTGGGAGGAGGTTCTGCTCACAGAGGTTCCTGGAATTGCAGAAGTTTGGGGCACTGCTCTCCTAAATGCCTTCTTTTAAGCAGCTGCAAGCAGCTTCCCAGGTTAGCTGAGAGCAGTTCTTGTGCTGGAATGTGTTTGAATTAATCATCCCCCCAGAAAACAGGTGCACCTTCTATTTCTAAATTAAAGCACAGGCTCCTTTTATTGCAGCTGGAATGGCTTTTAGCTGCGCTGAACGATCCTCAGAAAAACCAGAATTCAATTACGAAGGAACAGGTTCATGAGCTTTTATAACTACTGGTAATTCCCACCTTTTCCCTGTAACCCAGTCTCCAAACTGGCTCTGTGTCCATCTGCATGGATGAGTTTTCCCTGCAGTGTTGAAAGGAGCTGTGTGAATCCTCTCCTTGAACACCCCACGGGAAGGAAATCCATGGTGGGTGACTCCAAAGGAACATTTGCTGACATCTTCCACTGCAGCCCTTCAGGCTCCCAGTTCAAGGAGATTGTCCCTGAGACACCTGGGAGCGCAGTTTAGATTTTTGTTACAGCCTCTGAGATTTGAAAGTTCATAGCTTTTCATTTATAAAGGATTTATTTTTTATTTTCCCAGTCCAGAAGAGTGCAAGGGCTGAATAGCTGTATCATAAAGTTTAGACTTAATATTTTCCCCTCTAGCCATTTCCTGTGCAGTATATAATATAACAGAGGTGATGCTGGAAAGAGTTAATCCCTGAACAGAGCTCTGCTGAGACACTTTGGAAATGTATATAAATGGTGAACCTAAAAATATCCCTGATTTTCACAAGTTAGCACTGCAGAACAATTAGGCAGTGGGACTATAAAAGGAGAACTCTCAGCTAAGTTATTCCCTATAGTAAAAAGAAGTCTCGTGGATAGGGTGCAGTTTTGGTGGCAGCAACTCCTGAGTGCTGATTTTCATCATCAAAACTCTTTCCAACTCCCTAAATTGAAGCTGGCATGATTCCAACAGCACTTATTTTCCAATTGTTAAGAGTATATTGAGTTCTGTGAAATTAGGGTTGAGTTTCATTATTTCCTAGTCAGCTCGTGTTTCCCCTTGGCAAAAGTCTGTTGTGTCAATCTCTAAACTCCGTGTAAACGTGCTGATATTTGGGTTTAGGGAGGAAGAATGCCTAAGAATTACTAATAACCTGTTTTGTTACATGAGATATCATGTGTAAAATGCACCGTAGACATTTCTATCGGGTTCCACCCCCACAACTTTGTGGGTTTTAAAATAAAAAAAGTCTTTATGGCACAGTGAACTCAGTAGCTGGAAGAGACACAGACAGACCACTGAGAGAGCCTTGCAGAATGCTGGCAATTTTTAGCACTGTCTGTTTGTTGAGATGGCAGTTCTTGCACCAAAATTAGATTCAACCTTAATTTGGAATAAAACAAGTGGGCTAATTTTGAAAAGCCCTGCAGATCCCATATGCTCCAAGCGATTTTAATGTGTCACCGGAGCGTCCCCATCTCTGGGAGCTGCTGGGGCTCCGTCCTTGGGGCGCTGGGAGAAGTTTGCTGATCTCTGCTGAGTCGAGGTGCTGTGGCCTCAGCTCCTTGGTGTAAATCACAGCTCCAGTGAGCTCCTCCGGGGATGGGGAGGAAAGAACAACTTGTACTCTTGGGAGGGAGCAAAGCTCTTTTATGGAGCTGTTCTGACCCTGGAACAGAGTGAGGAGAGAGAGAGGAAAAGCAGGGAGGGGAGGTGGGGGCATCCTGGCTGGGAAGGGAGCAGCTCCTCCCTCCTCCACTGCAGCTCCATTTATCCATCAGGTGCTGGGAAAGCGTCAAGGAATGCTCTGCATGAGCAGGAACCCTTTGGTTTCCATCTTGGGCGTTGCTCTTGTATTTTCTACTTTTCACTCTGCATTACTGGGGACTCTTCAGAGATCCAAATAGCTCACAGATTTTTCTTCAGCCTTTGGGAAAGACAGGGTTTGTCTTGAAGTAATCAGTGACCTCAGGGAACGTGTATGAAGTGTTATCTTAATATTCTGTCATTTCACAATTGATCTGGTTTTTCTAGCAGCCCAGTGAAACTTTGTGCAAACAGATTTTAAGGCAATGGTGCATTACCTGTGCTGAAAAAGCAAATCCTGATGCTTCTGCTGAAGTTAACACGATGCCGGTCATGATTCCCTTCACAATTTGATTTTCGCTGTTCCCTTGCAAATAAATTAACTGTGACATGGCCTGTGTAATTAATGAACCCCAGTCCTTAAAGTAGCAGTGATCAGTGCTGAGCTCATAAACTAAATGCAGGAGCATATCATAAATTCTGCTAATGAGAATTTAATTGATGGAGGAGTCAGAGATTGATTTATTCCTGTTCCTTTCCGTCCCCATGAGAAGGGTACCTGCTGAACTGGGGATGAAAGAAATGTCTAAGTGTTGGGAAAACCATTGTCATCTGTATCAAAGCACCTTCAGGTCTGTTTCTATGGCAACAGGAGCATCAGACCAGCACAGAATGGACCAGAAAGGAGATAAAAGCCTCTACAGAAATAGTTGTAAGAAGCGCCTGCATAGCTTTGGCTACTCTTCTTTCTTTTTTTAGAAAAGAAAAAAAAAAAAGAAAAGAGAAAAAGCCCAAAACTTGGAGTTTTTTGAAAGCTGGTTGTTATAGTTATTTAGGTTAGACCCTATTGGCAGTGAAGGACTGGTAGAATGTAGTAAATTACTGGCTTCAGGGACATTAATTAAAGAGTTTATAAAAAAGAAAGTATTAAATCTAAACTTAATAGAAACAGTATAATTTTTAAGTGATTTTCATGTAACCCTTCTTGAGAAGGCATTTTCTGAATCTTAATGTCTTCATTTTTTTAATAAAAGTTATAATAAGATGAGAAATGATCCATCTTTGGTCTGCAAATAGCCTTTTCTCCTATCCACCTAATTGCTTTATTATCATTAAATTGTGCACTTGGTGTCTAATTACAATGATGGGAATTGTAAATCACAGACTAGGATTCTGTGGGGTCAATATTCTTTGTGTTGCCAGAGATAGGGTAAAAATACGTGAAAAGGAATAAAAAGCTTTTTCCTCCATCTTTCAGATGGGCTATGATCATTCCAGTGGGAAAAGTGGCCTGGAAAATCCCAGGTAGATGCAGCTTTAGAGATGGATTTCTTGGAATGAAAAGCAAATTATGATTGATTGGACAGGGACTCCAGTGAGCACCAGAGAATGGTTCCTTTTAGTGTGTTTGTACAAGTAGACATGTATAAAAATTCTGATATACCCTGTCCAAAAATAGGATAAAAAGCAACCTGACTGCAGCAACGAGGTTCGAGGGAGTTGGGAACAGATGGGCAGAAGAATATATAGAGAACCTATGTTAAATAGGCCATACATAAATGCATGGAATATTTGTGGAGAAGGTTCTTAGTTTCTTTGTCCCAGGTTTTATTCTATAATATTTTTTTCCACCAGAATCATCTGAAATCTGGAATTATCCCAAAATATTGTTTCCTTCCTGCAAAAATTGTGTTTGATTAAACACAGTTTGAGTCCTACAATCTCACCATGCAGCAGGAAGAAGACCTGGGCATCCCTTCTTATAAACAGCTTTGTGAAGTTCTTCCTTAGTCAAAATCCACTTGTATTTTCCAAGGTCTGTGTTAGTACCTAGAGATTGGCCTAGTTCTGAGTAGAGATGTTGGATTGTTAAATCTGAAGCCTGAAGTCCCATTCCTCAATGCATATTAATGGAATTTCCTTTTTTTAAACTGTATTAAAAGCTTTTTACTTCCCTTGAGAACGAAAAATAAAAATTTTCATAACCAAAGGCTTTGGGGTTTGTGGTTATTCTCAAATTTTTAGGGTTGGTTTTTTGTTGTTGTGTTGATCTTGTTCTACCAGAATTCAGTTGTCAGCTTTGAAATTTAGTGAAGTCTTTAACACCAAATAGAATAGAATTCAAAATACTTTGGTATTTTGACTCGGGGAGAAGCAGAACCGAAAAAGATAAAAGGATAGTATAAAAAAAACCCCAAACCCACTAGAAATAAAAGCAGTCCTGTAATTTTTAGGAGAAATGTATAAATCCCTCAGAGTTTTGTTTAACATCTGCTACTTGTCTCTTCGTGTGCCAAGAGCATGATTGGACCATTCAGGAAAATAAAAAGAACTCTGCAATCAACCGACTTTGTTCAATATTCCTGCACAAAGGGGACTCTCCATAAATAATACGAAAAACTTTGGTCAAACACACACAAATGGGTTTATATTTAACATGTTTTATTTAGAAACCTGCCCACACAGAGGTAAAATTAAGAAAAATAGAAACACGCTTATTTGGGTTTGGTTTTTTTAATTTGCTGGAAGTGCATTATAGAAGAGAGGGGTAGAAAATGTTCTATTCTCCCATTCCAGACTAATCCTTTGCTCTTCTGTGAGAAGGTGCAGCTGTTTACTGATCTTACAAGCTCAAATCAAATCAAAGTGGTTCCCAGAGCTTTGTGTTTGGCAGCAGCAAAGCCCCGAGGTCAAACGAGGAGACAGCACCAGCACAGACCCCAACTCCTCCAGGCTCCTCACGAGGAGTTCTGGATCTAAATCGAGTCACTTCAGTGACACAGCAGTCCAGAAATGGCTCCTCTAATAAAAGTTTATTTTCCAGTCGTTCTAAAATAAATGAGGAGAAAAGCAGCGTTTTATTTTCTCTCCCTCAGCTGTCCTTGCGCTGCGTTTCGTTTTCCTGTCGCTCTGCTCCTGTCACAGCCTCCCCTCGCTCAGGTTCGTTCGCTGCTGGTTTTGCCAATACTCTCGGGATACACTCCAAGGATTTGGGTTATTACTCACCGCAATAAAAGACCAATGCATCTTCATCAATACAGCCTTCCAAAAATTAAACGTTTCCTGAAGCTGAGGTTCAAAAGGATCACATTAAAATCAAGTCCTCCTCCATAAATAGCCGATTTTTTTTTTTTTTTTTTTTGCCTTCTGAGAACGTCACGCATGAAGGTATCTGGAATATGAGATTTATTTTTTTTAATTAAGGCCTTTTGGCGAAATGTGCCCCACTCTAAAGGGGATGTGGAATTCCTCATCCATGCACAGGCAGGCGTGTGTGCACACTGATATTGTTCATTTTCCATGCTCATTAGTGTTTGTGTTCCCCAGCAGAGCCAACAGGAGGAATTGGTGCTTTTGAAAATTAGGTTAATAAATCATCAACACCTGATGTGGGAGTTTGTGAAGGTGTTCTGTGCTGTTTAAAGTACAAGATATTTGCTGTTTGCACTGGATTTTTGTTATGCAGTTGTGTGTCTGCTTGTGCAGAAACATCACCATAAACCTAAAAAGTATTTCTGGCATATATTTCTTTTAAAAACATTGCAGTTCCACAAATACCTGAGTGGAAAAAACCTGCAGTACTGAAAGTTATGTGGCTCAGCATTCCAGTTCTAAGAAATCACTCGTTTGTTGAGGGACAGCTCAGTAGAAATGTGAACTGCTCAGGGTGGCACGGGCCAGAAAAATCTGAGTTTTGCAGAATGTTCTGCATGCCAGGTACTGCCTCCGAAATCTGGAGAGTGAAGAGAAATTCAGGGAAAGGTCTGGGGAGCAGTGGGTTTCCAGGCATTTCTAACATTAGTACAAAATTTGCATCTGAGTCAGTGGGAGTCTTTGGTGCTTAATGAACTGTGCTCGATTTACAAACTTGGTATTCAAACTGTTTCTTTAACGCAGAAATAAAGAGCATGTGAGATTTACAACTGCAAGAAAAACTCCAAAGATGCCAAATAAACTGTGCTGCATCTATTCCGCTCGGAGCCCTCAGGAAAATGTTGATTACACAAAAGCGTTCAGTGCATTTCCTACAGAAATCCCGGGCAAGAGGAGCTCTGGCTTTGGTGGTGATGGCACCAACTGCTGTAGAAATGATAGGGAGTGATGCCCATAAAACCAGATAAAAAATTTATAGTTCATTTAGTAGGAAATGGAATTTGAGCTGCTGCCGTGGGTTTAGGGTGTCCTCCTGCAGTCCTTGGGATTTAGGAGACTCAAATTACCACAGCAAGGAGATGTTTCTTCTGCAGGAGGAGAGCTGGGATCTCTGTTCCTGCAGTCACCACCATCAGCTGGGCGTCTGCTGCAGTTTATTTGGGTGAATGTGCCCCATCATCACCATCTACTTTGCCTGAAATACAGAGCTCTGCAGTCACCCCATCTTTCTTTTGTAAGCTTTGCAGCTTTTACGTATGTTTTATTCATTGTGATTAAAAAGAGGCGGAGTTGTAAATAAGGCCAGTGGCAGGGAAGTGTTGGTTCAAAAAGATTCCTGGGATGATAATTTCAAAAAACAGACTAGAGAAAACAGCCTTGCCTGGATTTCTCCAGTCTCCCCAGCCTTGTGCAAAATCATCTGACTATGGCCAGTTTTTAAAAGACTGTTAATGTTATTCTGACATAAAGATGATAACTTAAAAGTGAAGTCTGTCAATAAAGGGAGAAAACAAATAGGTAGTAAGCGAAAAAACAAAGGAAAAAAAGAATTATGTCCTTGCTAATGATAGTCCATAATTAGATCTCCTTAATGGATGGGTAGAATAATCTATTTAATTTTAACTTTAGTTTGTGATAGATTGCTGTGCCTTATTGTATTATGTCCCTGTAATGAAAGAACCAGCATTACTTTTGTAGTAAATAAATGTTTCTCAGAATGTAGTTTTCAATTTTCTCAGTTTACTCACCATTTACAAAGGGCCTCGTGAAGTTTTTCCTCATCTTTCTAATGGTCCTAATCTTTTGATCCTTTGGCAGAAATTGCCCCAATTCCTCAGTTAGGAAGCAAAGGTTTTGGCCTTGTATATTTTCAAGTATATGCTTCTATTTAGTGATTTATCCTTCCCTGGCAAGTTGAAATGTTCTTTATCTACAGCCTAATTAAACTAAACCATATACCATCTGTGTCTAGTTCAATTAAAACAAATTGGACAGATTGACCTCCTTAATACTCTTCAAAGCATTTTATTAGTCTGCAGAGTCCCTTCAAGATAACTTGTTACCTCCCGAGACAAAACTTGCTGTCTGCTTGGAAAAAGTTGGGAGGAAAAAAAGCCACTCTGCGTGAAAAGGAAAAAAGAATGTTCATTTTCCATTTAAAACCAAATTTAAGAGTAAAACCTTTGTGGAGGTGCGTCAGGTGGAAAGGAGCAGTACAACCGGCCCAAGCAGTCTCTGAGACCCTCCTTTAATGGACGTTTCTCCTCGGCTTTTATTCTCTGTTAGGTCTTTGCTGTGGGGTTTTCCTGGTTGGTTTGTTTGTTTTCAGAGCTCTTTGGGCAGGCGAGGGTGAAAGGTCCAGTTTTCCACAAACAGTAACAAAGCTGCTCTTACTACAGACAGAATATTTCACTTGGCCAACAGAAACGTTCCTTGTGATCTTGACAGATGCTCCACGCCATGCTTAAAACTGGGAGATGTGAAAATCCTGACATATTTAAGTATTTCCTCAGTAACTTTTCTAATGATGATCAATAGTGTTGAATTATTCCAGTGCATCTGTGCTTTAGGTGGTGTCCTAAGTTTTATTCCTATCCAAGTGATTTCTGGGCCTGTCCTCTTGACAAACAGCAGAAGATAAAACCAGTAAAGTGTGGGAACTGCTGATGGCTTTTAAAGTTATGACCCGCCTTCACTGAGCGTCGTGATCAGATCTAATAGTTCTTTTGTTCTCCTTGTAAAATGAAATACGATTTTTGTTTCTTCTATTGTGATTAAAGGAGTTTCGCTTTAGTGGACCTTGATACTTTTCGTTCATTTCAGGGTTTGCTTGCTCTCTTTAATTCAGTTTTTAACGCAATCATTTTTAACCGTTTGTTTCCCCATTGAGTCCTGACTCTGCCCTCATGCTGAAGGACTGATCAGGGGCTCCTGTTCAATCCGAAGCCCCTGTGTCCCCTTCTCTGGCCGTGCAGATGGTGTTTCAGTTCTTGCTGGGAGCAGTCTCTGCAGAAGATGCTGCCAAAGTGTCTTCATTAACTGGCTGCCAGAAGTTTTGAGCAATTGACCACCTTTCCCTCAGATGATAAGATCATTTTGTTTGGCAAATCATTTAGAATTTTTTTTTAATGGCCTTTGCAGCGCTCCTTGGAAGAGTGAGAACTGATGAACACAGCAACGTGCTCAGGTCTTGTCTACAGGAATGAGTTTCCTGAGATCCTGATACTTTTATTATCCATAGTTCATCCAGGAGAGCGAGTTAAAAATGGAAAAGAGAGTAAAATTCTTATTCTTCAGATTAATTACTTGTAAATAACTCTTCATCAAACTTAAAGGACTGTCAGTCTTAAGCAAACATTTCTTTAATAGCGTGGTTGAGACTAAAGCACTTTGTGCCTTGTGCTGCTTTACTGAGTTGGGTTTTCCTTTGGGATATTCACTGCCCTGACCTTGCATAAACTTGCTGCTTCCAGAATATCCTCGGTGATCGTATTCTGAGATGCTGAGACTGTGCAATAATATTCCACAATTTTCTTTAAAACTCATTTTAATGACCTTTTAAAAGAAATTTAATTATTCTGGGAAAAAAAAAAAAGAGAAAATATTTTTGTTTGTGAAACAGAACAGCAGAGAAGGCAAGCAATAATTTTTGCTGGCTATTTGGGTGATTCAGTGAAGGCTGACTGAGCATCTGTTTAGCAATTTGAAGTTGGAGACAGCTACAGAATTCGTCATCCTGCAATAAAGAGGGAAGTTTAATTCCATTGTAAATATGTAAGATGTAAATCTACTAAAGCTCCGTGTTACTGTGAGTAAATTGAGTTTGACTTCATTAAGAACTTTGAATCAGTCATCAAGTCAGTAATGAATCATTAGCAAATGCAAAGGCAGGCTTTCATTATTAGCCCATGTTTTGTTGAGGCTTTGCTGGCTGTTTGCTGCTGCTGCCTCTTGCCCCTGGGCTGATTTGGGGAGGAAACAGCCCATGTCATGTCAGGAGACTCAGGGCATCCCCCAGGTTGGACTTTTCCTCTTAAACCATGTCAGAACCATGATTTCATCTGCTGCTCTGTCCTGCTGACGTTTCCCCACGAGTCAGGAGCTGTGTTTGGGTTTGTGCTGAGCACAAACACAGGAGGGCTCAGCCTGACACCCCAAAATCCCCACTCAGCACATCCCTGCAACAGAAGGGCCTTTGCACACAGGTATTTAACAAATTGGTGATTAGACACAGGGGGAAGGAGTCCTGCCTGGATCACACAGCGACCTGCAGGGAATTGCCACTCTCCTGACCTCACATTGGCTCTGCAGCCCCTGTTCTGCAGAGCTCTCTGTGCCTTCCCACAGCACTGGGAAAATAAAAGGTCTTTGCTTCTCAGCCTCAGGAAATGTTTATGGGGATAACATTTTCCAGTAGGAGATTTGGAGAATAAGGTTTCTGGTCTCTGGCATTATCTCAGTTGGTTGGAGCCAGAAACACCGAGGTTATGTTTGATCCCTGTTTGGGCCGTTCCCTTTGGAGTGGGACTTGATGATCCTTGCGGGGCCCTTCCACCTCAGAACATTCTGTGATTCTCTAATCAAGGAGAAACCCAATCCCTTCCCTGACAAGGGCTCCATTTGGGTTATTGCAGTGAGATATTTCAGGCATTTATTTCAAGGCCATGTGAGAAGACTGTATGTTTAAAAGACGCTGAATATTTAAAATGAGTGTTCTAGGAGGTCCTGAATTCTCAAGGGACAGATTAATAACTTCAAGCTAAAATATTGCAAAATAAAAAAAAAAAAATGTATATATTCCAATAAGGTTTTTTGTCTCCTTAAAATAACCCAGCTGTGAAACTGGAAGTATGTGGTACTAAGTGTTCTTTGTTCTGGGTTTTAAAATAATTCAAAACCCCAGGAATCTGGAAGCAGATGTCTGCTTCAGGAATCATAAGGCCCCCAAAATGGGAGTGTCTCCTTGTCAGCATTCTGATTTCAGAGTCGTGTGCCACCCATCAATTCACTGAAAAAGTTCCTTTTTTTCACTGGTTAAAACTTCATTTTCACAGATCAGGGGTGTGGTGGTGGTTTTTTAAATTTGTTCTGAGTGCTTGGGATGATCATTGCTCCAATTTGATCCTGCATCCTCAGATGTGTCATAGAATCATAGAATGGTTTGGGTTGGAAAGGAGATAGATATATAAATAGATACAGATACAGATATATGTATTTATTTATATATATATATTATTTTTTAATATATATATATGTATTTATGTATTTATAGGAGGAATCCAATCCCTATAGGATGGCGCAAAGAGAACCTGCTCTTCCCATACCACTTACTGTGACATCTCCAAATTTCTGCTTCAGTTTTACCGTCTCTTGTTTCTGTTCCTTGTTCCTTTGCCGTATTTTCCCCCTAAACAATCCTGTCACATTCAGTGACTCTGTACAGAAATGTCCCTCTCTGAACAGAGGGGTTGTGTTTCAAATCAATATTGCCATTTAACTCTGCATTTCCAAAATAAATCACTGTTTTATTGGATTGACTATTTACTCTAAACTCCCCATGTCGTGATGCTGTGGGCATGATAAGTAAACTGGTAATAGGTGAGCACAAATACGTGTTTTATCAAGGAGCATTATAGGAAGCTGTAGGTTAAGGAGTTTTGTTTCTTTTTCATTAACACCAGACTAATTAATACTTTCCTGTAGTGTTTTTCATCCACAGCTTTTGTCACTGTTCATTTGTTAACCTGCAGTTTATGTAAAGACACTTCTCTGCAGCGGAGGTTTTAAACACATAATCCTAGTTCACAAACATTCACTATTCATATTTTGGGTTTTATTTCAGTCCATGTATTGAACATTTCTTTATTTAACAGAGAAAGCTTTGATTTTAAAAAGTATTTACCTGGCTGGCTTTTGTCTGATTAGACATGAGAACCTTTTTCTGTTGGGTTTAATATACTTGCTTAGTACAGTCATGGAGCAGGCAGAAAATAAACTGTTTCATTGTGTTACGTTAATTATGTTCTGTGCATTTGTTGGGAGCCAATGCTTTGACAAGAAGTGAATTGCTTGTTCTCTGTAAAATCAAAGCTTGGCTCAGTAGATAACCTGTTCTCTAAACTCTCAACTGTGGCATATTAAAAAATTAAGTGCCACAAGTTTGCATGTTTTAAGAGGCACTTGGGCATATCTGTGCTGATAGTGAGCGTTGGGGCTGAAACCTTCTAAAGGCAGGTTTGGAATGGAATTGTTCAGTCAGGCAGAAGGTTGAGCTGACACGAGTGGTGAATGTATCGACAGAGGAGCTGGTGGAGGAGAAATGATCAGCCAAGTGCTCACACAGAGTCACTTGTACTGTTTTAAATCTGGATTTTATTAACCTCTTTCACCACCCATGGATCACAAGCAGACAGTGGGGCCCAGCCAGAGCACTGCTGGAGATCAAGTGCAGTAATTGGAACCATGTCATATATAATAGGGGGAAAAAAAAGTGCACAGATGTGGGACTTCAAATTAATATCTCTCCATCATAAGAACCGCTTGAGTTTTATTTATGGAGTACTTGGGAATTGTTCTTTTTGCAGGGTGAGACTTCAGGTGTTTTTTCTTTCTTATCTATAATGCAGTGTCATACAAAAAATAATAAGGAAGAGAAAATCTGACTCATGGCATCCGTATTTATCTGTGAAATACGTGGCTCGGTGGTGGTTGTTGCACAGATAAATGTCATATTTAATCAAACCTGTTGTAATTCTTCTCTTAGTCATAGGTATGGACTGGTTTGCTGGTAGAGGTCGGTCAGTTGCATAATGTAAAATCTCTGGAAAATAGGTTAGTGCCTTCCAAATGGAATTATTTTGTTATTGATTTAAAAAAAGATGGGAAACCTTTATTTTGCATTTTTTACAGTTTATTTTTGAGGGTCTAGAACAGTGGTTAACTGCAAAATCCTGAAACAAAAAACCAAACCCTGGCTATGCTGGTACAGCTTCTGCTCTGGGAATGTGACGTGGCACGTCAAAAACCAGCTTTGCTGTGACCTTTGAGGCTGCCCAGATCTCTCTGTGGGGAAGATTTCCACCGTGTCTGGCATTGACTAATAAGTTAACTGAATTGTGCTGAACTGACTGCTGCTGTTTTCTGTTGGACAATTTATTTTGCTGGTTGACAGGCTCAAAATTTACTCTTTTTCTGAAGAACTTCTTGAAAAAAATGTTGTTGCTGCAGTGATAAAATACGTGGTAATAAAATAAAATATGGAAATAAAATAAGATAAAATAAGATAAAATAAGATAAAATAAGATAAGATAAAATAAAATAAAATAAAATAAAATAAAATAAAATAAAATAAAATAAAATAAAATAAAATAAAATAAAATAAAATAAAATAAAATAAAATAAAATAAAATAAAATAAAATAGAGCTTTACAGATAGTTCACATAACACAGAGATGAGAACGTGCCTGCCTGTGGAGTGAAAATTCTGTGGTTCCTTTAGGTGCTTCCCCATTAATAACAATAATAACAATAATAGCAGTGATAACAATCATAACAATAATAAAAATAATAATAGTGCAGCATAGAGCTGTGTTTATACTTCGTGTGCTTAAACTTCTATTAAGCTCTGATAACAGCTTTTCTCTTGATGTTGTGTTCCCGCTGCAGAGTAGCCTCATTTGTTTTGCCTGACAGGGAATATGTAAAAAAATAAAAATAATAGCACAAGACCATGCTCTGTCACACTTAAAGTAGCCGTGGGAGTTGAATGGAATGAGACTTGATAAATTAATGATGCTGAGTGCTGAAGGCAAATGGGGAAGTGATGAGTGGAGGGAGAGAGGTGCCAGTCTCTGGTCCTGTGATTGGCGAGCCAGGCACAAAGGTAATGGCAGAAACTGGGCAAGGGGAGAAGGCAGGGAATGAATTTAAAGCAGATTGGGGAATTTGGGATTAAAAGTAACAGTGGTCCACAGAGACACATTTGTTTTAACCACTTTTAAAACCATGTTTAGTTCAGGGAAGATAATACGCTTTTCTAAATACTCAACACTATCATTACTTTTTTCTGTTGTAACCATGTTTCATTTTACTGCAAATTTAATTTTACTTTTCTAGCTGATATTTATTATGAAACTACATTTCTACTTCAGCTTGAACTGATCTTATTTCTGGGCTACAATTTATATATTTCCTAAATAATGCATTTTTATAGATTTCTGTGCCAGATGCAGTCGGTCACGATCAGCTGGGGGATTTCTTGTGGTTTGGACTTTTGTCACCTTGCTCACAGTAACCCAGAGCAGGTTGTTTAATGTTAAGTCAAAGCCTGTTGCAATGCCTGGGGAGAATCTTTAGGCACAGCAATAATAATTGGCATAGGTGCAGCAAAAGTCTGTCTGGCCTGGGAATTGGGTTGGATTCGGCTTTGGTTGCGTGTCAGAAGAAGTTCACATCAAGGAAACTTCTTCAGACTCTGCCTCACCCCAGATGCACACTGAGATGGGATTGCTGCTGCTCTGGGCAACAGCAGAAATGCGGAATTAGTTCGGATTGTTGGTGGTGTTTCTGCTACCAGATCAATTCATTTCCTTGTGATGAAGGGCTGGTACAAATTCTCAGGTAACTTCATGGACTCAGAGGATCTCCTGAGCGTGGCCTTTCCTTCCTCAGTGACTCATTTGCAGAAAATGGTTGAGGAGCTCGTTGTCAGCAGCTCCAGCCCTGCAGTGCAGCCTGAATAATCCTCATTTGTGGGGCAGAATCCCTGTTTGTGGAGTGGATGATTTGTGCCTCGGGGCAGAACTGAGGTTTGCCCTTCCACAGCTCATGTCCCACATTATTTGTCTGGAATTAATCCCAAGGGTGGGAGGTGCAACGTCAGCGACCACTTTTGGCTTCAAAAATATGTCAGATTCCAAAGGCACCTGCAAAGGCTGAGTGTGCTCCAGCAGAGAAGTGCTTTGTCATTGTCCCTGCCACTGTTTCAAGGCGTTAAAGCTGGCCATAAATCTCAGAGAAGGGCATTGGAGAGAGCTCGAACAAAAATCTAAGCAGCATTAACACTCAGGTATGCTCTTGAGTGAACAGGAACGTCCAAAATGTGGGGAAGAGGTTGACATGTTGATTTTATCTGAATTAAGAAAAAAAAAAAGAAAGATTTCTTTTTAGCAAGTATTGTTTTTCTGTTTGCACAACCCCTCCATGAATTTGATGGAGATGCCCTAAATCTGACTGGAAACGTAGCACTCACATGAGGCTTAGTCCTACACCTTTGTGTGTTCTGTCCTCTCCACTTGCTGCAGTTTATGGATTTCCCCCATCCTCTCTGATCAGAGACACTTCATGTCAGTCCTGGGTCAGAGTACAGTACATTTCGCACCATGATTTTAGCTCTGTTGTGCAAAACCTCTGATCCCTGTGCAGCACAGGGAATAAAATGCAGTAAAATACTGTATCTGCTTGATGCAGCACAGGGAATAAAATGCAGTAAAATACTGTATCTGCTCGATGCAGCACATCTTTGGTTTATCAGGACAGATGAAGCGTCTCGCCCAAACTGAAAAATCCATCAATTAATTTGTTTTTATAAAAACCAAAGGCCCAGTGAGGAACAACGAACAGATTTTTTTTCCTGAGCATTAAATTCTCTATATAAGCTGTAACAGAAGGATTTATATCAGCATGAAGCTTTGTCATGTTAATTGCATTATGTTGCCATCTAATAACTTAGATTATGCACATTGTAAAAGTATTAGCTGGAACCATTTGTTGTCTGTGAAATGTGAAAGTTCATCTGGAGGGCACACATTATTGTTTCCTTGGGTTTGCCTCATGTCATGGTGAGGACACGTCTTCTGTGATCAAGTGAATTTCCTTAAGCGCCCCTGAAGTTGTCATTTCTGGCTGCTAATTCATTAATATTTGCTTTGCATTTAGGTTTTTCTGTCTTGTGCACACGGAGCAGTCAATCACGGAAGCATTTTTCTCCCAGGGTTTTTATATTTAGTTTAAGCTCCAACTAAAAAACCACCTCCAGCTGCTTCTTGATTGGCTGTGGACGTCCAGATTGTTGCCAAAGTGGCCACCACAGAAGGAAGGAGGGATGGACACCTGACTGTGTGAACCCCCAGTGATGTTCATGTGGTCCTGCAGGCCCAGCACCTGAGCAGTGTTAGCAAAACCGGGTTTCAAAGGTGTTTTCTTGGCTCCTCGTGTCAGCTTTCTACATGTTTATCATAGCAGATTTTTCTTTCAGCAGGATTAATATTATGCAATTCCATTTGTACCTGGGATTAATTTTAATAATTGTTTGGGATGCAGCCTTACAAAGGCTTAGCTGGCAGTGGTAGAAAAAGCCTCTGTTAATCTGTAGATTGGTATTATAGAGGAAGAGCAGTTTCTTTTCTTCTTCTTCTTTTAAAAAATTACATTACTTGCAGATGAGGAATAATGCCCTTACTCTGCTGCCATCCGTGCAAGCAATTTTCCTGGCTGCCTGCTGTAATCCTGATAAACATTGCTCTGGAATACCTTTTATGAATAGAACATAAGATCTTTGCAATTTTTTATTTCCTCCGTGGCAATATGGGCCTGCAGAGCTCCCAGCTAAAGGCTGAATCGAAGTGATAAATGATGCAACGTGCAGACAAGTGTCCAACCTCGTGTTGGCAAATTAATTACAGTTGTAATTGCAGCTGTCGTTGCAGGGACTCCCAGTACGTGTTTGGTGACTGAATTTTGTGAAATGAGGATAGACCCAAAACGACACAACTTCTTCCCCTTTGTAAAGAGAACAAAAAAGCTATTTATTTATTAAACTAAAGCTTTTGATGTCGTTTTCATTCTTTTTCTTTGGCTGTTGCTCTTGCATGTATGTTTTCTGTATAAAACAGACCTGTTAGCACTCAAGAGGATGAACTTTAGCAGTGATGGATGACAGGCACAGCAGCACTTAGGACACCATAAATTGACACTTACTGGGAGCTCTCAGGCCAAGGAGGAGGAGGAGGAAAGAGGAATGTGTGCTGAAGAGTCTTACTTGACCTGTAAAATCAAGAACTGTTACAGTCAGTGTCACAGATGAGGATTCTTGGAGAGTTTGGCCGTGGTTTTTTAGTTTATGTTCCAGGTAACGAGGAAAATGAAGTATTTATAGAGGTTCATGGTGCCCGAGTGTAGATGAACACTGCAGTGCTTTCTGCAGCAATGAGCTCTTCATCATCAGAGGCTCCTCTGAGGGATGTTCTTACCCACAGAGTGATTTCTGAGAACTGAAAACTGGGAATCCAAACTCTCCTTCCCTTTGTTGGGAGCACTGTGCCAGCAAAACGCTTCTGTGCAGGCTTTCTTCCAAACCCAGAGCCTTCAGTGTAATCTGGGAAGATCCTTCACCATCAACGGCCGTGAGAAAAACACTCTCATTAAAGAAGGAGAAGGAAAAATGCTTATTACTGAAATTTGTGTCCATGGATCGGTTTTGGGATGGGCACACCCGAAATAGCTGAGGGGAGAAGTTGCCATGTTACTGAATGGTTTGGTGAAGGCTTTCTCTATTTCCTTTTCTTTCTTTCTTTTTTTTTTTTCTTTGAAGAGGGCAGAGTTAATTGCCAGACATTAAATATTTATAGATTTCATTACAATTCACTGCTAAATGCTGTGAGGACTTTCCCTGATGCTGTGAAGCAGTTCAGACTCTTGCAGCCTTCAGAGGGTGGCTGAGATGGCAGCCCTGAGGAAATCCTTCTCGCAGGGCTCCCAGCACTCCTCTGATGTGATTAAACAGTCCTTATTGTGTTCAGATTTTTGATTAGAAAACCTCAAAAGGGTCAAATTCGACTCAGGGGACAGATTTGTGTCAGTTCTTTTTTTTAATCTGAGTGTGCCCTCAACTGTGGTCTCAGTGAAACACTTTTCTCCCTGAGAGTGGCATTGAATTTTAGGTTTAAAACACAAGCAGATGTGCTAATGTTGGCAGATGAGGAGCCTGTCCTTCTTTCAGGGGCTTTACTGTGCGCCATTAACTTTTTTTTTCCAGTTTCAATATTGTTTTCTGAATTTTTAATCGGCTAATAAATAGCAACTGCTACATTGGCATGGAAAAATGTTACGGGCCAGACAGCTTGGCTGGGATCTGTGCCATTGTAAGGTCAGGATCTGAGTGCTAAAGCATGTCAGAGCATCTTGCACATTCACTCTTAGCTGCCTATTTATGTTTTCTACAGAGGAGTAGGATTAGTGACTATTTACAAAGAGAAATAGTGACTTCCCTATAGAAAAGATCCCAAGTGTTCTATAAATACTAACGAGTCTGATGTCTATATTCCTTGGTCTGCAAAATTTAATGTGCTTGAGTTACTTTTCTGAAGAAGGGTTATTTAGGCATATGGAAAAACATCTGTTCCATGCAGAAATAAATAGTGTTTGAGTGGTTATACAATGTAAAAGACCATCCAAGGACTCAGTGCCTGAGCATCTCCCGTGGTGTGATCATGGCTATGATTTATTGAGAGCGGCGCTTTTCACACTGAGCTGTAGATTTGGAGATGAACATATTTGAATCAAATCCTTCAGTCATTGGTGGGATTTGCAGGTAGAGATCACTCGTGGAATTTTTGTCTCTGGGGGACAAAATTCTGCCTGTGTGGCGAAATGTCTGCCTGGTTTATAGGTGGTAACGTTCCTACCCCTGCAAACACAGAGCTGAGCTGCAGAACAGAACAGAGACATGGGGGTTTAAATTATGCAGATTTTACCCTCCCTCCTGCCTTTATTTTGGTGCTTAACCAATGTATAAAATAGCAGGCAAAAAAATGAATTATTCAGTGAGTAACTTTGAAGGCAATTTGCTCGGGTGTTTCAGATTCATGTCTGTCTAATAAAGTTTGTCAAATGGAAAGCAGCGGCCGCCCCACAGGTTCTTGTGTGAGGGAGCTGTTGAGTTGTGAAATTCTGACTGATTCTAAACCAAAAATTTCTCAGATTTTTCAAAAATCACTGCTTCTGCTTTCTTTTTCTTTTTTTTTTCTTTTTTTTTTTTGTCTCAGTTCAGCACTGTGTTTTGCCATTGTAATAAACGGATGGGTCATTTTGTAAAGGGCAAGAAAATTTTAAAATGTATTTATTAGCTTGTGTGTGATTGACAGGGACGTGATGCCTGCTGAAACATCAGTGCAGGATCCCAGTGGAGTGTGTCCAGAAAAATTCCAATGCATGTGCCAGTTCTTAACTTGAAATAAAGGAAAAGGAGAGATGCAGAGCTCTGGGGAGTGTCTCACGGGATCTTCCCTGACTCTGTGTAATTCCCTGGGACAGACCAACTTCTCCTTGGATTTCCTTCCCACTGTGCAGGGAACACCCTCCTGCAGCACTTAGTTTCCACAAACAAATCAGTGCAGCAGTTGGTGGGGTTAGCATCAGCTTTTGGACCACATGTTGGTTTATACATGGATGCTGAATGTTCCTGTTTGGTTGCAATGCATCCGGACATAAAAATGTCTTTCCTTGGAAATCTGCTGGAGCGTGCAGCTGCGGCTGTGGGAGGCGGGGAGAAGAAAAGGAGCGCTGTAAATAGGTGGGGAAGGGTTTAGTGAGAACAAGTAAGGTGTGCCTTTATAAATTGGTGGGTTCTTCACCATTTTAGAGGGGGAAACGGAGGAGGAGTGGGAAATGTAAACCGGTTATTATTCAGGGCCTTGCATAGTGAATCAGCTCAGAGGCAGCAGCTCAGCGAGCTGCATTCCTTATCCGCGCTCGCAGCGCCGTTCCCACTGTGCTCTGGGGTAGGTTTTTTTTTTGGGCAAATCAGCTCAGGATTCTGGGCTCAAATCTATCACTTAATAGTTGTAAAAACCTTCATTCAAACCACCTTAAACAGGAGTAGCTGAGGGCAGGTTTGGCTTCACAAATAAAAGCTGAAGTTTCTTTCGGTTGTGCCGTCGGCTGCAGTCAGGAAGGTTGGGGTCACAGAGACTCTTTCTGAAGCCTTAATTTGCCAACAGTGAACTTCATTTAGGGCTGTGATTGCTTCCTAAAGGGTGCCTGGAGCCAGTCCCATTTCCCCCTGAATTCTTGGATCAATGTTCTTACAATTCCCTGTAGGAACAGTGTTCCAGCTCCAGCACATGTTGAATTGTTTGACCTGATGCCCTCAGAGTCACCAGCTCTGCAGGGAAATGGGGCATTTCAGGTGATACTGATTTTCAGCCTTTACCTCCTTTCATCTTCTGTTCAAGGGAATGAGAGATGGATGACAGGAGCTCCGGCTGAGGATAATGAGGAAAAACAAAGTTGTATCATCTCTATCATGAGGAAGTTGGCCAGCAATGAAATATTTAGTTATTAAAGAATTAATAGGAAGTTCTTGTACTCAGACATATTGAAATATTTAAGAGGTGAGGAGAAATTATTGTACAGAAGTACATTAATGTGGAATAATTCTCATGCAACCTGATGTCACACAATTAAGTCCTTTATCACTGCACCCAACCCCATTGCAGAGCCATTGGAAAGCACAGAAACTCCACTGTAATTTGGAATGTTGGACAATTCACCGTATTGTACCTATGGAGAAACAGCAATAATCTTCTGTGCAGCAGGAGTTTATTAAAATTGCTTTTTGCTTCTGATAATTTTAGCCTGTATTTTTTAACCTGTATTCAAGGCGTAAAGTGTTGAAAAGTGTATCTGTTCGACAAATTATTGAACAAATTGCAAAATTATAAAGCTAATAAATGAGGGGGTTTAAGCAGGACATACACAGACTGCCTCTGGCTTTCTAGTAGTCCTTTTGAATCCAGATCCCTGGATTTCATCTTTGTTGAAATGATTTGTACACAGTAACATGACAGCGAGTAGTATCTGAAACAAAATCTCTCTCCATTCCTCCTAGTGGTGAATCATTTTCCAACAGGATCTTTTGTTTGTCCACTTTCTGTAATTATACTGCAGTTTCTTCATTAAAAAAGAATGAAGAAAAAATAACCAGTAAACACCGAGTCCCTTCCGGATTTATGTGTCTTTCTAGTAATTAGGAAATTACGAATCCCTGGGAGTACAGTCATGCAGATCTTCTTTCTCCCTTTGCCAACTCAGTCAGTTCTATACAAGAGGAGCATGAACAAAAGGCAGCAATCAAAATCAGTTGATTCAATGACCACCCGTTTCTTTTAATTAAAAATAATCATTGACTGTGAATTCCAGGAGGGGACTGAAAAACCTGGCTTTGAATCATTTTGAACTGTGTTCACGTTGTGCTCTTTTATACAATTACAGAGAAGAGACGGTTGATTGAAGAATTTCAATTTTCTTTAAAGACAGGTTTTTTCTGTTTTTGTGCTTTCTTCATTCTCTCTAGATAGTAAAGAATAAAAGTGGTCTTAGCAGCACAACGGGAAAAGGGATTTTTGTTGTCATTTTTGGCTGGGGTGTCATTTATGATCATAAAAGACTTTTCTTCTACAGCACTTGAGAATCATTCTTCATTTCTGAATGTCATCCCAACCCTCGAAGCCGGGGAGGAATTGGCTGGACTTTGAACTTGCTGTGCTGCAGCTGCTTTCAGGTGCTGGTGCAGGTCTGGCAGAGGCGCTGCAGGGTTTGCAAAGGTTAAATCCCCTGTATTTTTGTTATTTTTGCTTAGTCTTTATTTCCCTACCCCACCAGTACCTTACACTGTTACTGTAGAGTTGAATACAACTCTCTTTATGCCCTGAACACCTCCCAGCACGTTCAGGTTTCCCATCCTGCAGGTGTCAGTGGATTGAATGAATGAATTCTTTCTCCAAGTTATTCCTTTGAGTCACTCCAAACTTCCCATTCTGCCTGGAGGTAGATTCCTGGAAAGAGCCTGGGTGTGATTTCTCACCAAGAGGAAAGCACACTGATGCCATTCCCGTCCTCCTCTGCAGGAAGGAGCTCTTGGTGTGTCAGCCTGGAGAAGATTTATTTGGGTGCTTGGCAGGTGGATTTGGAGCTCTGAGTGTCTTGCAGCTGGGGAGGAATAACCCCATGAACCAAACCCTGCTGGTTTGTCTCACTTTGAGCCTGGCTTGACGCAGGAGTCTCAGAGAGCCCAGCCAGCCTCAGCCCTTCTGAGATATTTTGGATTTTGAGGCGGTAGAAGTCTGATTTTGAAGTCTGATATTTTATTGGACTTTTCTGAAAGCAATAAAACTTTTCTGCACTGCAGCTCTGAGAGGGAAAATACCAAACGAGCTTTAAGCATTTGTAGATATTATATTAAAAATTTGTATCATCTTAATCATTCTCAAGAGTCTCAGTTTCTCTTTGCTCCCAGTCTCACTCAGCCAGGGAAGAACAAAGCTGGTGACCAGTTAAAAAAGGACTTTTTCCTCTTCCTTGCTCCTGAGCTCTGATGATAGAAGCTGTATTTTAAGCCCTGGAAGTTATTTCCAGTAGAAGCATCTGGCTCCTTGGCTCTTGCAGCTTCAAAGCTGAAGCTGTTTCCTTAATTTAAGAGGCAGAGCAAATCACCGATCAATATTTTTGTTTTCTCAGTGCAAAAATAAATAGCAAACAGCAGAAAGTGTCTCGAACAGGTGTGGTACCTGAGCGGGATCCTGGATATTGTAGTCACTGCTTGGAAGGTGTTTTAAAAAGCTGGAGACCTTCAGAACTGAGAAGGAAATTTGCCTGAGGACAGCGTGGGCTGAATGTAAGATTTGGCTCTGTACAGAGCAAACCACGCTCAAATATATTCTCAAATATGTTTTATTAAGTTGGTATTCGCTCGGGGAAGTTCAGGCTGTTTTAAGGGAAATACGTGCAGTGTAAATCGCAGCGGTCCCATCGGTCTGCTGCAGCTGATCCACACTGCTGAAGATATTTGGAGAGGGGACAAGGAAAGCTGCAGGATTCAGGGGTGCTGTCAGAGCAGGGAATGGTTAAAGGCTGTGAATTAAAGTGAGGGGAACACCTGCCAGTCCTTCTGGGCTTTTCCATTAATAAAGAGGAACAGTGGCCTCGTATCTCTTGTAAAAATTTGTAAGTTGTTTTGCATATATGGAATATATTGTCACCCCGTTTTCAGTAGAAACACAAACATTCCACAATTTGTGCTACTTACATTCAGGAATTACTTTTTTCTTTTGTCTAAGCGAAGTAGTTTAAAACTGTTAAGCTTTTCTTTTCCTGTACACCTTTTAAATTAGTAACTACATATATTTAGAAGTTTGACTGGGGATGAAGAATAATCTTGTGGTTCTGTTATGGAAATACAAAATGGAAAAGTGGGTACATTTGCATTTCTTTACACAAAATTGCTCTTTGTTGTAGTAGGCCCTGCTACAACCTGAGGACCTCGCAGCTCATCTGCAGAATTCCTTTAAGGTTTTTTTTTTTGTAATGGAAAATAAAATTCTGTTTCTCAAAAAATGTTTTTACACTTGCAGTTTTGCATTTCCTGCTTCTTAATGATCACAAAAATAGCAGTTCAAGTAGGGCAAAAAAATCCTTTCACCAACCAATTTTTAATAAGTTAATCTTATCTCCTGCCCAACACCTTGTTAACGTTCATGTGTCGGCATTTGCAACTGAAAATGGTCCTTTTTCCTCACACCTTCATCACCAGCCCAGGCTGGGGCACTGCCAGGTCACAGAGTCACAGAATGCTTTGGGTTGGAAGAGACCTTAAAGCCCATCCCATTCCACCCGTGCCATGGGCAGGGACACCTTCCACTGTCCCAGGGTGCTCCAAGCTCCGGTGTCCAGCCTGGCCTGGGACACTTCCAGGGATCCAGGGGCAGCCACAGCCTCTCTGGGCACCTGTGCCAGCGTCTCCCCACCTTCATAGCCAGGAATTCCTTCCCAGTATTCCAACTGTCCCTGCCCTCTGGCAGTGGAGAGCCATTCCCTGTGTGCTGTCCCTCCATCCCTCGTCCCCAGTCCCTCTCCAGCTCTCCTGGAGCCCCTTCAGGCTCTGGAAGGGGCTCTGAGGTCTCTCCAGAGCTCTTCTCCTCCAGGTGAACACCCCCAGCTGTCCCAGCCTGGCTCCAGAAGGGCTCCAGCCCTTGGAGCATCTCCATGGGCTCCTCTGGGCTGGCTCCAGCAGCTCCAGGGGTTTGCATGTTTTAAAATTCAAGGCAACGTGTTGATTTAATGCCTGCAAAATTACAGCAGGTTCAGTGTAGCTATCAGGAGGGCTAAAATTCTGATCGAAAGGGGGCTGTTAGAAAGAATCCCGAGCTCTAATGCTCCTGAGCTGGTTTGTGCTGCGTTAAGGCACAGTTTGACACGTGCTGCTGGTTAACCATGCGCTTTCAATTATTGCACTCCCCCGCCTAAGAGCCGCAGAGATGAGGGAATGATTCCTCACAGGGGGGTGCTTTCCATCGCTGTTCAATAAAGGAAATGGCTTCATCTGTGCTAAACCAAGGGAGGAGGCAGGGATGGTGGCAGCAGGGCTGGACGTGGCTCAGTGGCCGTGGATAGCAGGGAAAAACCTCTGGGGTTTGGGGAGATGCCTCCGTGTTCTTCTGGTTCCCTCTGCTGGAGTGCGGCAGGATTCCTGCCTGATCCCCTCTGAGCACATCCAGAGCTGCCTGGGCAAGTCATTCCTGCAAACTCATTATTTGTTTTCTTTCTGCTCCACTTTCTGGGGGTTTTTTTTTTCAGTAGTTCCACCTGGTGCCAGTGTGTACAGCCCTGTCCTGGTGGGTCCTTCCCTCTGTGGCTGCTCCTCTCTGTAATCACGTCTCACCTTGGAGACTGATGGATAATATTCTGATTTTTGCAGAGCTGTTTGGGGTGTAGATGCCTGGTTCATCTTTATAGGGATGCTACACCCATGTGTGTCATTTCAGGCTCTGAAACCTCGGTCTATAAGAAAGCATGCAAATGCAGAGCTAAATTTTTGCCAATTCAAAGGTTTTTCGAAGAAAAATATCTAAATGTCTGTGATATCGATTGCCCAGAAGTTTTTATCCCATTTAATTACACTGTACTGCATTCAATTTTACTTACGAAAATGGAGGACTGTTTCAGCATAGCAGAGAATTCACTTTTTAGCACGAAAATAACACAAATTTTAATAGAGCACATCATCCATCACAGCTGAACAAGTGCTTCTCCATTGCTTTCCCGTTGCCACTTTCCCCCCTCATAACTTTGATGGATTTTGGAAACAGAAGTAGGTTTTCCCTTTAGAATTTCACAATTAATCTATGCCAAGTTTAATGCAAAGTTCAGTTCTCTTGCAAATAGCAGCCATTATTTGGCAGTTCATCTGTCAGATCCTGGCTTGGCTCCCTGTGTTTACTACAAAAAGGGGCTGCCAGCTCTGCTTTGGGAATTATTGAAAGTTTGCATTGATGAAAAGGGGATATTTGAAGAAAATTTACAGGAGCTTTCCTTTAGCTCCGTAGTCTTTCTTTAGCCAGAAAAAAAATGCCAAAGACAACGTGATTTCCTCTATGATGCACATAAGTTCATTAATGCATATTTAACAGTGGGAAGTATGAACCCATATTAACAACTGATAAAATAATTGCTGTTAATATAAGTAATTACAGCTGGCAATGTCGTAATTATTATTAATATGATTGCTTATAATTAAAGTGCAAGGTATAGATTCAAGGGTAATTCTAAGTGCATGAGAAATCCTTGTAAATATGGGAATAAGATGAAAAATTTTGTCATCTCTGATGGGTGGATAGTGACCTCTTGGCTTTCTCTTGATGGTCTTGGACTAGCTCCCTAAATAACAATACCTTCTACACTTCCATTAACAAAAAAAAAAAAAAAAAAAAATCAAAAAAGCATGGGACTGAAGCAGAAAATAGGATAAAACACTGATGAGGAGTGTACTCTCCTATGTGGCAAGCTTTAAATGTTTTTTAGGACATTCTATCAAAAGGATCTTAAAAGAGAGATTTCCTACAAAGTTTCCAGTTCAGGACTAGTTTTGGTACTATTTTCCATTGTCCTCTGCTTGTTCTGAATGACTTTGTGTGTACATACAGAATAATGGCTAATAATAGTCAGGACATATTTGCTCTTCCTTACAAAATCGGATTCATTTCCAGTTGTTGATTTGAAAAGCCCCACAGTCGGAATTTTCATACAAGGATAGAAAACTAAGATTCGGTACAGAAAGCAAACACTGATTCAAACTATATACATCGAGTTCTGCAAGGCAAACTCCAAAGTTTGATCCAGCTTGATTTATTTCTTTATTTATTCATGTGGCTGTTTTTAGTTATTTTCTAAGATTGCTTTTCCTGGGATTTTGTAGCCACTCAGAGCTTTGTAGTCAGACATGAGCCTTCACTAGTGTTGGTTTTCAGTGAGGGCAGAACAGTTGTCCTTACATGTCACAACGTTTTTAAGACACACACACCCCTCGTTAACTTAATTACATGCACATTCCATTGTTTGGAATGAAATTATTTGGCAGTGTTCCAGAATTTCAGTATAATATGCTGGTTCAATGTACTTAGAGGGCATACACTGTAATAATTTCCCATATATATGTTTCCCTCTATATCATTACTTTATACTCATAAATACCGCTTATGCCAGATGTCAAACACAGCTTTAAAACTCTGTTTATTCAGTGTCGTTCTTAGGAGCCGTGGCTTTTGTCCTTCTCAGCCACAGATGTCTTACCAGAGTCACGCTGAAGTGTAGATATTTATAAGGCAGCAAGTCCCCTTCTGTCATCTAAACAAAACAATTTGGGGAAGAATTAGCTTCCCAACTGTGGTTTAAATTGTTTGGAAGGCACATAGTCACCAAGCCACCAGAGAGCCCTTCTGCACAGCCACGTTCCCATGACCCTGAGCCACCGGGCCCGCCGCTGTGCCTTTAATAAATAATGAAACAGATGTTCTCTGGAGCCCTGGCTGTCACTCCATTTAGGTTCACTGTGTTTACAAAATAAATACTGTTGGTAGCAGTTTGCATTTCATGTCTCAGGCTGTACGAGGAGCAGAATTGCTGAAATGGTTTCGATTTCAATTTGTGATGTCAAGTCTTCGTTTGTTTTCCTAGATGTTCTATGATTTCTTTCCATACAGTGAAAAGTGGTGGTTATAGATTCACTGCAAAACTTAGAATCAATGCAAAAATGAATTCACATGAAGAATGCTACCAAAAGACTAAAATCCTTCACAAAGGGTAATGTGGCAAAATAGTAAAATCTGAAGGCAAAGTTTTGCCTTCTCATAGTCGTGTTTTTGTGAGAATTACTAATCAAAGCTCTCAAATTTCCTCAGAAAGCACTTATACTAAAGAGATCTTTTCATTTTGAGGAAAGAGTCAGCAGGTTTTCCATTTTGGGTAACGTGCTGGGCTTCCCTTTTGATTTTCTGGAAAGCTTTCATTGGCAGGTAAATTTTAAAAACCAGTAGAAGACAGTTTAAAAGTTCTTACCCAATATAAAAGTATAATACAAAATGTAGACGGAAGGGAAACATTTTAATGTCTGGTTTTGCAGTTGTGTTTTCATTGAGGGTGTTTTAGACCTGGCATTTCATGATTTCCATGGCCTTTCCGAAAAGAGCGTTAACAAGGATGGATTTCAAACCCTGGTGTGGTTTTTAATGAGGAGTTACTGCTCTCCCCGGTTTCTGACCTAGGCTGTGCGGGGATATTTCTGACTGAAATGCAGCTGGAATAGTTCCAGCTGAAATATTTCTGATGGAAGTGAAGCAGGGAGGGATCCTAAAGGCTTTGAGGATAAAGAGGGCGTGCACAGGGCAGGGCCATCACCACCTTTGTTTTGGCATTGCACATCTGCAGCTCTGGAATGAGCCCGCAATGGGTGAACATATGGAAGATGTGGTTTCGTCCTCTGAAATAAACGTTCCTGGTTTTCCAGAGGGGATCCTTACTGCCACAGAAACAGCAGATGTCTTTGGAGGTGTCAAGTGTTTAAGTGATTTGGGTGTATTCCCTTTCACTGGGCCTAAATTAGGAAACATTTCCAAGCTGCTGGTGGTGTTAAAATATCCTCACTCTAAAGCTTCTCTGTTCAAAAATCAGATGGGAACAGCAGTCTCTGGAAAACATTTACCATGTGCCAAGTTAGAATTTGTTCCTTTTCATTTACAACAATAGAGATTATAAAGTTGCAGCATTTCAAGATGATCCCATCTGTAAAATCCCGATTTTACAGTTGTTGGACTGTGTTCCAGATTAGCCCTTGAACAGTTTCTTCCCAGTTCTCCTCCTGTATTTTGTGTCCAATTTCAGAGCAGGGACAATAACACTCTGTAATTAGTCTGTGAGTCTTCAGCCACAGGCTGAACGCTGCCATTAAACTTTATGTATGTGAGCAGTCAGTAAATGAATTTTAGTGTCCATAAATCGTGGGAACAAGCCTGAGCTGACACATTTTTTCTTACAGCACCATAAAAAGGAGAATTAGGAACTGAGGGCAATGTGCCTGTGCCAACGCAGGTACCACTGCGAGGCAGTGAACAAGCTGCACTCTGAAATGTATTTTCCTGCAGCATCCTTTGCAGAGCTGGAAAGCTTTTGGTATTTGAAGTCATAAATTAAAGGTGCGTCAGTTTATCTTTTATGACTTAGAATCTGTGTCTGGTTTTCCCTGCAGGATCCCAGAAGCAAGCACAAGTTCAAGATCCACACCTATGGGAGCCCCACCTTCTGTGACCATTGTGGGTCGCTGCTCTACGGGCTCCTGCACCAGGGGATGAAATGTGACAGTGAGTGAAGTTTTCCTTCTGCTGCCAAAGGGCTGTTCTACAAAGGGAGTGGAAGCGCTGGATAACAGCTTCTTTCTTCGTTTCTCTGGAAAATACCATTTCAAATGGCAGCTATTTATAGTCCAGATATATCTCAAGTGGATATTTCAGTGCTGTAATAACTAACTAATGAAAATCACCTCTTCTGCTGAGAACATGGTGTATCCAGCTTGACGTGGCTGAAGAGCCTTTGTCATGGCAATTTTGGTCTGTCTGGGTGAATACCCTCTCAAAGACTGGAATTTCAGTTCAGTTAGTTGTCAAGGTCTAGTATTTCCCTTGTGTTCAATTTGTCTTGAGAGACTCCCACTAGCAAAACCTTATAATCAATTAGACCTGCCTCCCTTCACTGCTGACGTGAATGCTCTGTTTTCTTAGTCATATTCCCAGCAAGTCTTTATTCCATTTTCATTTTTTCCCCCTTGCTGTTCATTAATGATACGTTTAGCTTTCTGAAGTAGATTATTTTATTTTCTGTTGTATTAACTCTCCACAAAAATTATTGCAAGATGGAAACCAGCCGTGGCATTTGGTTGGAAACCAGGCAGCTGTAATCTGAAAGTCTTACCAAGAATTAAGCATTTAGTGTTGATTTTCACTTTTAATTAATTTTCACTAAGTTTTTAGCTTCTCACGGGTGTCTGAACCATTTTTATGTCCACAGCCTGTGATATGAACGTTCACAAGCAATGTGTGATAAACGTCCCCAGCCTCTGTGGCATGGACCACACAGAGAAGAGAGGAAGGATTTATCTGAAAGCTGAAGTCACTGGTGACAAACTGGAAGTTACAGGTAAACAGCTCATTTTGGAGTGTTTCAGGTTTTATAAATGTATGATGCACACTGTGAGTTTGCGTGTACCTTGGTCAGATCTTTGTGCATTAAAGCTGCTGATGGAGAATTTCCTTCCAGGAATGGGGGGATTCCACACAACATGGCTTTGGATCAAGAAACTCTATGATGCTGTGCTCATAAAAATGAGTAGAAAAAGGGAAATCTGTAGTAACAGCTTTAAAAACTTGGAAATATTAGGTAGAAAAATCACTGTATTGTCAGCTTTCCTTGTCCAAAACGGCCCAGCAGGATGAGTTGCTGTTCAGGAAGTTACCCATCATCTTCAGAGCATGAGAGATACACTAAACCTTCATCAGCTGAGGAGTTGTTTCCTGTATTTCAGAGTATTGGATAAACAAAGGCAACTGGGATTCAATCCCAAATATTACTCCCAGTGAGTTTTAAAATAAAAAAAGATAGTTCTCACATTCTATAAGCTTAAGGTTACCAAGATGGGGAGGAGGCAGAGAAAGGAAGGAAGGAGAGGGTGGCAGTTCCCTTCCTTGGAAGTGTTCCTCTGGGATTTGTGAATAATCTGTGGTTGTGCACACCCACACCCCCATGGACCCATCCCGAGGCTGAAATTCCAGAGAATACTCCATGAAACCAGAACAGGGTACAGTGCTTTCACTGCTGCCTGTTTCGTGTGGCAAAATGGAATTGAATTCGGGGGCAAAGTCAGAGCAGGACAAAGTTGGAGGTTTCTTAGAACATCTCCTTTGCATAGAGAAAATCAGACCATCACTGAATTTTCACAGCTTCCAGACCCATCAAACTACCCTTGCTGACATTATTCCTCCGTGGCTTTGTTCCCTCTAAAATCCAAATACCTCCATATTCTCCTGTCAAACCCTGCAAAATGCACTGAAAAGAAGTTTGATAAAATTTAGTTAGAAAGGATCAGAATAGATCCCAAGTGATGCTTAATTGTGGCTTAACTTTTCAAAGAGCTTCCTGTCAACGTGGGAGGGGGAAATTTGTCCAAGGTGCTGTCATTAACAGAAGGTGGTTTCACTTAGTAATGAGGCGTTTCAGAGATGGTGATGCGGCTTCTAAAAGTAATTGTACCATGAGAGGGAATTAATTTAAAAATCATCCGAGTGACAAAATTTAATATTTGCTTTATTCTGGGCCGCTTTGCAGCAAAGCTCTTAAATATGGCTTAAACTTTCTGCAATAATACACATAATTTGACAAATAACATGTGCTTATTTCCTGATGATTCAGTTGGGGTTTAATCCTTTCAGGGACAAAAGCGTTTATCGCAAGTCGTTGCGGAACGCAGGCACTGGTAAAGTGATTGTACAAACGAGGATTCTTTTAGTGCACAAGACCTTTTTCATTTGAAAAGGTCTTGTCTGAGAGGTGATCATTTAGGTAAAACTGTAACAAATATTTTGTGCGTTTTCTCCATGGGCTCTTTTTGGTGTGAGTGTACTTGGCAATTGGCATTTCTATTTTGTGTATAAATAAAACATTTCCATCTCCCAATTAAGTTGGTTTCTGGACAACAAGAAGAATGCTTGCTATAGCTTTGTTATGTATAAAACAATTGCAGTGCTGTGGTTGTGCTTGAGGCTTGTCAGCACTTCCAAGCTTTCCTTAAATAAAAACGACAATTGTCCAGAAAGCAAGCTGCTTTTTTGGGTTTTACATAAAAAAATACCGTACGGACTAAGCCAAAATGACATTTCAGGTGCCATTTGTGTATGTTTAACTAGAAAGGAAGTCAGCAATTGCAACTTCATGGACATATTACAAAATGCAGAAATATTCTCCTAGAATGCCACTGCTTCTAAAATATTTATTGACAAAACCTTTGTTAGAATATGCAGCGCTCAGGGCTCCCAGGCATAACATCACTGCCGTTAGCTTTGGGAAAGGAGGTGAATTAAATGTCCAGGACGTTTAGGAGCAGCAGGAGAAATAACCAGTGATTGACTGTTTGGTTCGAGCCTTTGTCTGAACGTTTTTCAAAGGAATTTCTCTGTAGGTGTTGAACTCCTTCAGCTGAATTCCTCAATATCCCTGCTCGGCTTCCTGTTTCGCTTGTTAATTAATTCCTGCTGATTCTTTCTCAGCCAGCCTTGATTGCATGCAAAACATTTGTGCTGCTAAATGGGGACCTGCCCTTGATGTTGGCAAACTGCAGATCCATGGACATCCCAGCCACGGCAGCCCCACCAGGGCCCAGCTGGATGGGTGTGGGTCTTTAGGGGGGGATACAGTTTATTTAGCACATCCCAATCTTCCTTTTCTTCTTGCTTCTCTGGGGGATTTTGTGGTGCCTTTTGTTTCCAAGAAGCCCCACAGTACACACACACACACACACTGGGTGTTTTCCTGATAAAATGTTGGAAATAGGGCTGGTTTTTAATTCCCAGTGAATTCTAGGATGGAGCTGCTCAGTGGCTGCCTCAGGTTATCCACAGTCTCGGACTTGGCAGGTTCTGAATGGAATTAATGGTGGGAATAATTCAGTCCTATATATAAACATATTTAACTCCAATTAATGAACTCAGTTCTTCAAGTCAGGCGCATCAGTGTGGACACACAGTTTTTTTTCTGTGGGAACTATAGAGACTCTGCAACCCTTCTTGACAGAGGAGTTGGGATTTTGGGTTGATATCCTTTGCCATAACCTCACCATCTTCTCCAGGGCTGCTCAATCTGCCCCATTCAGTGCTCATTTGTGCTGTAATTCTTAAACATCAGTGGTTTATTTTCAATGGCTGAGTTACTTGTTTGAGAGTTGCATTGAATATTAATAATTTATGGCACTTGCAGTGCAGAAATGTGGTAGTTTTCTTTTTATAGAAACACTCTTGAAATGCATATTTCTGAAATCTCTGAGTTCGTGACCCTTTCACAGGTTGGATTGACGTGGGGGGTTTGCTCTTAAGCATAGTAAAGTGCTTTTTGCTATTCTTAATCTCTGCTTTTTACACTGAATTTTCTTTCTCCTGATGTGTGCTAAAAGTTTTTTCACTCTTACACTTACTCCTTGACCCATCTTATAATTTAGGGCTCTTCTGAGTGAGCTCGTAGGTGGTTGAATCACAGTTCTTTTTTAACTTTATTTTTTGAATTATTTTTATAGTGAATGAACAATAACCTTTGGGAGAAAAATAACCCCATCTGGTGCACTGATATATAAAATGCTGCCACGATATTGGGACTTTAAACTGCGACCTCTCAGGCACTGGAAGTTGGATGTGACAGCATCTGACAGGGAGGATCTGCCCTCCTGACACTCATATAGAGACAGGGTGGTGGTGACTCTGTGGCAGCTAATGCACCCCCTGTTACATAAATCTGATTAAAACACATATAGGCACAGCTCAGAATTTTCTAGGGGCTTTTATCTGTATTTTCCTAAGCTGCAAGGATCAGAAAATCTGGTTTTATTCTTCAGTGGCGCTTCTGTAATTTAAAAGCAGAGGGGAGCTGGCAGTGATGCCTGCAGAGGTTGGGAGCACACTGGAGGCTCTCCAGCAATGCTCTCCCCGGGAGCTCCCTGCTCCCCACTGGACATTTCCCAGATTATTTATGAGTGTAGGAATGCTGAGCCATCTCCTGGCACTGCATGTTAATGTCCTGTCATGCAGCTGCACCCAGACAGGCTGGGGACACAAACTGCAGAATTTTGGCACATTTCAAGAGTCTCATCAAAATTGCTTCCTTAAAAGACCCCACCACGCAGACTCTGATAATTTTATTTTGATTTTCTAGGTCAGTGGTAGTGTCTGTCTTTGTTAGCATTCATTTCATAATATCTGCAGCTGATTTTAAAGGGGAACATAGATTAATGTTCTGGCTGACCAGCTTTTAGTACCAACTGCCTGTAAAGGGATCCCAAATAATTGTTTCCATGTGGGAGACATTTTTAACATCTCAAAAACCACGAATCTCGTGGTTTACTTCACTAATATCTTCTTTCTGACATTCCCAGAATCTGCAGGGTTGCTGCAGTCATTACGGGAAAAGCTGTGCCTTCAGCAATGCCAGCCCTGGTGACAACTAAAAGCTTCTTTCCCATTTCAGTTCATTAAATTTACTTTACCATGAAGAAACAGGCAATGCAAGGTGTTTAAAACAACCATTAATTTTTCAGTAACGGCCATCTGCATGCATCCAAAAATATTAACTGGATCCTATATATTTATATAAGATAAGAATTAGAAATGTTACAGCCTGAAACCTTTTCCAGATTACTTGATCCATCTTGTGGTAAGATTTTTGTTTCATTGAGCAGCTGTCCTGCCCAGTGGTGCCTATATTTTAAGGTGGTATTTTCTGTGAAGATAATCTCCAGTAAAACTAAAATAGAATTGCCTCTACGAGATTTCCAGGTGAACTTGAACCTGGAGAAGCTATTGCAGACACAAGAACTTAGGAAGCAGTGCTAGGGATGATGGTACATTTTTTGTTAGTAGGAGAGAATATCCTAATAAATACAGAGGAATCAAGTCTCATGCAACGCTGGTTCATTTTTCCTCTTGGTCTAGACAAGGATATTCATCAACTGTTCCTTGTACATCACCTGGGCTGTGCAGGTGTCCATTATGTTGCCATTTTTCAGGGCTCAGGCACTGGGCTTGAGAGAAAAGAAATCTTCACCAGGCAGGGGAGTACTTATGGAACAGAGAAAAATCTCATTTCTGAAAGCCCTTTCAGTGATGAAAACTATCGACTGGAAATTGCCTGGAAAGCAGGATTTGAGTCAGTTGTACCTGTGAGTCACAAGCAGCTCCAGAAAGGAAGCGTTCAGGGAGTTTTAATAAAATCTCCTGATAACTCTTCAATGAAAGCTGAGCAGTTTTGGAGGCAGCTTTGGGTTCTGCATGCGAGGAGTACAAATCCAAAAAATGGGAAGAAAGACTATTTTCAGTAACAAGTAAATCTTGTAAACTGGGATTGAGGGGTGCAGGAGGGTACTGGGGAGAAAGTTCCTTGGCTGGGAGTACGAGATCCTGTGTCACTCCCCAAGGCATCTGTAAACCAGGCACATCAGAAAATCTGCACCAGGAACTTCTTCAGGAGGCAGTGAGGATTTTGGAACACTTTAAGAGTGTTTTGTTGTGAGAAGACGGGAATTTTATGATGCGTTGGAGCTAACAACATTCCCCCTTTTCCTTCATTCCCTGGATACCGTGCCAGGTGAGACCACTGGAGTCTTGCAGTGTCTCCCAAAAGCAGCTTTTGGCATGAAGGTGAGAGATTTCTGCTCATCTCAGCTGCCTGCAGGACTAAAAGATTGGCAAGAAATGGTTGCTGTGATTAGTAAATTGTTTTATTATCCACATTTGGGAATTCAGGAAAAAGGGAGCTGTGACTCACTGGTAAAAGAACTGCCTGGACTCATGCACGAATCATTCAGCTTTATCCTAGGGGCAGAAACATCTATTTAGTCATTCCCATGATTAAATTTATCTGCTGGTACCAGGAGAAGCTGTAAATCCACAACTGCATATGGCTTGCAACTCTGGACCTGCACAGTCTCATGGAAAAAGTTTCAGCTTTGTCATCCTCTCTCTGGATTCCTTAAAATCCTGCCTGAAGTTCTTCTCTTTGCATGAAATGTCAGTTGTTCTCTGCCAGCCCACTCTGTTTTATTTAGGTTTTTATTTAAAGTATGAATACCTAAGAACCAGTTCTGCATTTGCTCATGTCCTTACACTATTCCTGGAAAAGTGGGTGTCCCAATTTTAGGCATGGCTCCTGGGTGGATGCTGCAGGTTTGTAAGCAGCACTTGATAGAAGAGCCACAGGACATTCATCAAATAATCTGCGTTTTCCACTGAATACACATTTATGGTCTCCATTAAGAAGGAGGAGGTAAATGGCACCTTTTGTCCATAATAGAAGTTGACAGCTATTTCTGGGTTTTAGAAGAAAATCTGAGCAACACTGGTTTTGTTGGAGACATCAATCCATACTTGTCTTTGTTGTCTTTTTGTCTTTGGGCTTTCTCAGTCCCATTAAGAGCCCAATCTGAAAAAAAAAAAAAAGTTGATGAATTTAACTGGTGGCAGCTGCTTTGCTCAGCACAGAGATTCTTTTATTCTCATCCTTAATATTTATGACAGAAAACTGACAAGTAGTATTTCAGGTTTCTACCCAAAGTGAGGCTGAACTGCACCTCCCTTCAACCTTCTCTAATTTAGAGCAGCATCTCTATCACAGCGTTGAGCTTAATTAACCAATAATTACCAAGCAGGATGAGATTGCTCGCTATGGTTACAATTACAGCAGAATTCAGCCGCTGTGAATTGATTTATTTTGGTGGAGTTATTTTTCATTTAACTTTCTCAACCACACTCAGGAGATATTGCCTTTGGTGAGGAGGGGAATCTCCATGTCAGTTCTCCCAGAGAAACCTGATCTGTCCCGTTAAAAATCGGGCGCATGAAAGACATGAGCCACTTGGATGCTAATTCTTGATAAGCGCTATTTAGCACAAGTATCATCATCACTCTGTTTCCTCAGGAAGAGAAGTGCTAAGTCAGTTGGAAAAAGATGTCTGAGGGTATTAATTATGCAGACAAAAGTACGAATGGGCCAGATATCTTAAAACAGGGAGTGAGATAATGACTTGGTTAGCAGCCTGTATTTAGTACATGTTGCATTTTTCCTTCCCAATTAATCTTTGAGCTTCTCTTTCTTGCATTTAGAGGGGGGTTTTTTGGTTTTCTTTTTTTTTTTTTTCCTATTTTCTGTGTTTGCTGCAGGAGAAAGCAGCAATTTTACACATGCTGCCACATCTTCCTGCTGCCAGAGCTGATTTGCAGCATTTATCGGGGCTGGGGTGGCTTTGTCCAGGGATCTCTCCGTGGCAGAGCCTCCACACCCACCCATCCAATCACTCAAAATTCTGCCCGTTTCACACTGGGCCTCTGCAGGTCAAATTTAAACATAAAAGCTCAGCCCGAAGGTGGCAAAATTAACCAAATTTGTTCGGAGGATTTTAGTGGAAAGCTTACTAGTGTGTATTTTTAGGAAGCTGTCGAGCACGTGAAGAGTTCTGCTCCTCACTTATGGCCAAGTGCGGTGTAGAAATAAAAATCAAAAAGTGGATTTTGAAGTAATAGCTCCTGTGCTAAACCTGGCAGTGCAGTCACAAAAGCTATGCAGAAGAAGACTGAAAAAACCCCACCAGAAAAGCAACAATAAACCCAAATATAGGATGAGAGAAAGCAGCTTGCACTGAAAGCTGTCACTTCATCCTTCACTCGCTTCATGGTTCTTAGTTCCCTTGGGATTGTAAATACTTAGCTAAAATAAGTTCTTTAATCTCAATGTTATTCCTTGGAAGTATTTGAAGATTCTTTTCAGTGCACTAAATTTTAAAAATTGAGCGTTTTGGGTTTTTTTTTTTTCATGGGTTGAAAGGAAATGTTTTTCAAGCTGACCACAGGTGTGAAGACCCCCAGAGGGCAAACTTAGAGTAAATGAGAGTGGGGACAATTTCTCTGGCCTGAAAGGAATTGTTTTCCCAGCTGCAAAACCCTGTCAGCTTTACTCCTGGCTTGTGGAAAAGTACAAATGAAATGGTCTGCAATAAAAATGCGTGGTTCTGTTCTTTTCTTTCAACACACAGTGATTTTTTTTTCCTGATATAATTCTTTGAGGAATACACATAGTGAATAGAATTACCCTTTATTCTAAAAGTTTAGCCCATAAGCATTTTCTGTCTCTCCTTCTAAAAGCAGAAATTTAAGAAACTTAGTCAGTATCAACTGTTAGGTCAAGTTAATGTGATTCGTTTCCAGCCATGATCTAATTTCATTAATTAATTTACATCAGAGTATCTGTTTTGCATGAGAATTATCTTGGCAAATAAAGTAGAGTCTTCCAAATCAGTAGCTCACATTCCTGTAGTCCTCTTATTCTGTATATAAAATAGTATCTCTGTTGTTTGGGTGCCTTTTAACCTCCATGCTGGGGAAACAGCAGATTGAAATCCTGGGAAGGTCCAGAATTTTGGGGTTGTAGTTTGAAAATGCCATTTAAATCTGGGCAAAGAGTAAATATTTGTTGCTGAAGATCCTGTTACCTTTTTCTTTTTCCCTTTTTTTTTTTTTTTTTTTTTTTTTTTGCATTAGCTCTGACTTCTAAGTGTCTCTGAAGCACTTTTCACCAAAAAATATTAAGTTGCTTAAATCTCTCCAGTGGCTCCCAAAGGCTGGAATTCCTTCCTCTCTTATGAGCCACGGCATCCCCAAAGCTTCTTGCTGTCTTCCTTCCAGAAACAGCTCTAACCTTAAACTCTGTCACGGGAATTTCTGGGTGGAAGCTGTTTTCTGTCCCAAACAAGCCCAGGGGGTTGCTGCCCCCAGGTTTTGAGATGCCCAGAATTTGTGAGCTCCGAATTCCCCATCCCAGCTTGATGTGGGTGGGTTTCACAGCAGGAGGGAAATTCCACCTTTTATCCTTCCGAATTCTTCTTCCAGGGTGTGTAAATGTTGCTCAGGTGTGTGCAAGAGGGAGGGCAGTGCTGGCTGTGCTCCCCCTTTGGGATCCCCCGCACTCCCCAGCTGCAGGTTCCTGGTTGTTCCCTCTCTCCTTGGGGATCAGGAACACCTGGAGATGACCTAACTCGCTTCGATTCTTCCTTTGGCATTGTAAAAGCAGAGAGCTGCGTGAGGATTTTTGTGAGGCTGGAGCTTCCGTGTGTTCCCTGCACTTTTCCTTTGGTTGCTGTCATGACAATGCTCACTACGACTCCATCTGACAGCTAATGAGCCGTGAATCCGTGGGAAGGGTGGTGGTAGAAACCTTCCAAAGAGGGCTTGTGTCAAACACCTGATCCTCTGCGATCCCCTGTGATCTGCCTGTGGCTTTTACAGTATTTGCCTCCTGCTCTGTGGTTGTATAACCTGAGAGCGACGAGGGAACAAAAGCGCAAAGGATTGGTACCTGCTTAGAAAAATTACAGTGATGGATTTGGGTGTTTAATCATTGCGCTGCAGGGAGAGCTGCCTGGAAGCTGTGTGTTGCTTGTGAATCACTCTTCTCTCCTGTCATTGCTCCCTGCTATTCTTATAAATATCACTCAGTACAGCCTTCCTTTACGACAAGTAGTTTCTCCCATGCCAAGTCTGACAAGTGGGCTTCACATCTTATTTATTTGTCAACGTGCTTCAATAGCTCTGCTCTGACATGTAATTTCTTTCTTAACGGTGATGTGTAATCCTGTGTTTTATATTGACAGTGAGAGAAGCGAAAAACCTCATTCCCATGGATCCAAATGGACTTTCAGATCCTTATGTCAAACTGAAGCTCATCCCAGATCCTAAGAACGAAAGTAAACAAAAAACAAAAACCATCCGTTCTACCCTGAACCCGGACTGGAATGAGTCATTCACGTTGTGAGTTCGACACCCTGGTTTGCTGGGGGGTCTTTGGATGCATTCACTTGTTGATTTCAGTGGTGACAACTCCTCCTTTTCTCTCCTTTTTTAGTAAATTAAAACCCACAGACAAAGATCGCCGGTTATCCGTAGAGGTCTGGGACTGGGATCGAACGACCAGGAATGATTTCATGGGATCTCTCTCTTTTGGGGTGTCAGAGCTGATGAAAATGCCAGCCAGTGGATGGTAAGAGTTTCTGAAAAGAGAAGGAGAGAATGTATCACCAAAAGTTTTAAACCTGTCGTTTTTTTCAATGTGATCTACCTTTTTTTTTTTTTTTTTGAGCTTTTTGCTGTGTTTCAAGCTATAAATTCACTGAAAATGCAACTACACCTAGGAAACACAGGAGATATATATATATCTATCTCTATAAATATCAAAAGGGGATAATAAAACAATTGCTTATCTTTTATGCTGTTCCTGAAACTTCTGCTGGAGCCAGGAGCTGCTGCGAACTCAATTCTGTGTACATAGTCTTGTGATACAAATTTTATCTCCAAAATGATGTGTTCAATACTATGTGTATCATGTTATACATAGCTCTGCAAACACAGAGCACATGGGAACTGATCTGGTGAAATGCCACCTCATTACCTGCCGGGGGAGGGCTAGGGCTCAGCGCATCTCAAAAAGGACATTTCTTCAAAGACAGTTGTTTAGGGCGGTGGAAGCACTGGAGACAAAGGTTCCTCCTCAGGGTTGGTGTCTCCCATCAAATCCCAGGATGAGTGGGAAGAATCTCCTTGTCCGTTAAACCGCCTTGACAGATAGTTTGGGATCAAAGATCTGATTTCAGGTAAAATATATTCTGTTCCTGCGTTTGCTTCAGGTCTTTGAGATCAGTTCTTTGCATACCTGTGGCATTGTTACAAACCACAAAGAAACAATGAAATCAGATTTTAAATCTCCGAGGAAAAAAAATATAAAGTCACCAGTTTTTTCTGAAATCTACCTCAGGTACAAGCTGCTCAATCAAGAAGAGGGTGAATATTACAACGTTCCAATTCCAGATGCTGATGAAGATGGAAATGCAGAGCTCCGACAGAAGTTTGAGGTGAGGATTAAACACAGATGTGTGCAACTAAATACTGCATTTATTTTTCACTTTACTAGCAAAGAAGAAGGTCTGTTAAATGATCCATATGTCAGAGTGCTCCTGTTTCTGTCCCTGTGACAGCTCTGTGTGTCTTTGGCTTTCTTGAAGATTGGACCACATGGTTTAATTCAGAGGTGGCGTCATTTTCCTGACAGTTCAGCTTCTCTGCTATGACACTTAGAAGTTGGTATTTTAAAATACGTTATGTCAAGTATATGTAATAATTTCAATGTCTTTTAACAATTGCTGCAAAATCTGCCAGCCACTATCACTGATATCTGCATTGTTTGACAAATGAAATTCTCAGAAACAGCAGTAATTTAGTACTTTGAATGTTTCACACTGTAACTTGGGGTGTTTTAAGAAAATACTTTCAATGTTCACACTTTGGAGCTTGAAAGTCTCTGCAGAAGGGTTTTATGTGAAATTCTGATCTCTGTAGTGTGGGGAAGGATACTGGTGTTTGTTTAAGGATCAGAGGTATTGCTGGTTATGTACAAAAAAGAAAATCCAGAGAAAAGTGATGCTTTCTGCAGTGTCTTGCCTCCTGTGGTGTCAGCTGGAGAAGTTGGTAGCCACAAGAGTGGTCTCATGTGCCGCACAAAGGAGTTTTTTTGTTCACGATCAGACTCTGCCTCTTCTGACAAGCACAGCCAGAATTACAACCAAATAATTGCTGGCCGCTGAGCCCAGGGGCAGGACAGGTATGGCCTGGGCTGGGAGGGGTTTGCTGCTCCAGCTCCTCTCCCCTGCCTGCTCTCCCAGCTGCACACACAGCCAGGACCTGGAGATTCTCCAATCTGCACTGTTTACAACCTTGGCCAAGCTGTTTGTGCAAAACATAATGAATGTACCTGTTGTGCATAAACAAAGCTGCCTGTTCCTTTCAACCTGAAATGGCAATTTTCTATGTTCACCATCAGGCAGAATTCTTCATTGTTATTATAAAAGATGGGTAAACCCACGAAAGTGAGGAAAAACGGCTCATGTTCAACTTTCAAGAAAGAAAAAGAAAAGGTGCACCAATTTCTTCTGAACACGTTTGGATCAGCTCCCATGTCTGCAGCATGAACTATGATTTTTGTTATACATTTGAGAAGTATTTGAGCCTCCATTCCATTTTCCTTTCTTTACAGTCGTGATCTGACCAGTGTGATTTCATTTTGCTGCACTAGGTCATTTGCTATTCAAGATCATTTTTTATTTTTTATCCTCCCTAGAAAGAGCAGCTTCAAAAGCAATTCTGTCCATGTTTCTATGCATTATGCAGACTCTGGAATTGGGCAGATATTTATAGATTGATGATATAGGTATAAAAATTTACCTGTTTTTCCTTGGGTCACAGACAGCACAGAGATAAGTCACTAAAATTGTCTGGTTAAAGATGTCAGATATTACATGCAGTGTGTTCGCATATTGAATTTACAGTCTCTGAGGCTGATTCTTAATCCTGCTATAAATACTTTGGTTGCAGGAGGAACAGTCAGGGTTTATCCATGTCCTGCAATGAAGTGGAGTAGAAATCCTGAGAGGATTCATGTAAAACTACTGGACCTGGTCCCAGAGACAGCAGCTTCACCAAGGGGCAGCTCTGCCTCAGAAATAATTAGTCTGTCTCAAAGTCTAATTAGTTCAGCCTCAGCACTGTGTATTTGAGGCTCTCCCTGCTCTGGGCTAGCCTGCTTGGTGCTCTTTGAGTGGCTGAATTAATCCAGGGGAGGGAATGGGTCTTCAGTAGGCACACAGTGTCTCCAGTAATTGCAATTTCCCAAGCTGGGCAATGAAGAGTTTTAAGACTTAGTGGTGTTGATGAATGAGAGTCTTGGTAGCTGAACAAACCCTGTAAGTGTAAGGAGGCCGAGGCTGGGGGAATGTGGTGTTCCATGGCTGAAGGCTTTGGGTTCACCCTCTTACCCTGTCTCCAAGTTTATCATTCTGAGAAGCAGCAGAGGGAAGCAGAACCCTCCATGGAATATTCTTCCTTGGTTTCACGGGACAGCACTGTGATGGCTTCTAAAAATTCACAGCGCAGATGTCTGAATGGTGGTATTTCACTTATTAGCTATTCTGGTATGGCACAGAAGTGGTGCTGACTCTGATCATCTTTTCCTTTATTCCTGTTATCATTTATATCCTGGCTTGCACAGGCATTTTATTTTAGGTGCCCTGTAATAAGGAACAAGTAGACAGCACTGAGAAAAATGCTGCTATTTGTGATTTAATGACATCATCTAAATAAATATTTCCACTGCTCTAAAATCAGCACTGGAGCCTTGCAGGAAGAAGATTGCAGGTCTTGACTGTCACTTTCTTGGAGGAGTGAATTTGTCAGGAGATTAAAAATACAGATGGACCCAGAGCTCACACTGGGCCACCTTCCCATTTATCAGTTTATGGAAGGAGTAACTCCAGAGTTCTTCCCAATCCAGTCTGCACTGCAGTGTTGGTCTGTTGTTTGATATATGACTCTGTGATTGGTATCCAAGCTACACTGATTTAACTTTGAATACCAAATGGCAACAAGTTCCACAAAAATATTTCATTACCAATATCAAATACTTAAAATAAATAATGGTGGCCTTCAGAGTACAGGGCTGTATACAAACCTAAGCTACACAAGGGTAGAGAAACTTTAGGATTAGCATTTCATTGTTTCATATTAAGAAAGATTAAGATTATTTTCAGTTTAGAAAAGACCAGAGAGCCAATAGATAGAGAATTTCTGAAACCACTTTCTGATCTTGAAAATTCTAAGGTGTTCTGAAAATTGACTTTGCCCTTTTGACTACAGTTTAGAAATGTGGGCTAGTAGAACCTCCAAGACCACTTAGGAGCTACCTCCCGTTTAAATCAGAATTTTAAGAATCTCTGCCTGCATCTGTGTTTGAACAGGCAGCTCCAAGATTTGGCCCCAAGCTCTCATTGATCTCAAACCAGTTACACAGCACCATCGCATCTGTCTTAGCACATCATTTCCACAGCCCAGAACTGTTATGGAAATGTGGCTCTTAGCCACCCAGATCTCGTGGAAATGCTGCTTTGCTCACTGGACCTCCTGGCACGTATTCTTGTGTCATTTATTCAATGTAAATCTACCATAAAATAGCTGTACAATATTATAAATAAGTAAAGAATGATAGTTTGAAACATTCTCTTCACTTATATTTGTTACTGAATGCTAAAACCTATTTGTCGTGAGAAGTTTCCTCGTGGCCCATTCTGCCACATTTGAATCAGCTGAAAAATTAACCCCCACCCTTTGCCCAGAATGGATCCTATCCAACAAATGGCACCAAACTTGGAAAAGAAAGAATTGAGGATGGTTCTTTTTTTACCTTTTATATTTTACTGCAAGAAGTTTCCTTACTATATTCTATGTATGTGTAATCCATATGAACCTGTATATAGAAATTTAGGTATATTATGCAGAGGTGCAATGCAGTATTTTCTATACAACAAATTTTATTCAATCTACGTATTTTCTGGATCTCACCTCTCACTAAAACTCACAAATTTATTATCTGCTCATTTAGCAGTGTGATCAAATCCGTCCTCAGTGATTTATACGTGATACATCATTATTAATATTTAGAGATAAAAATATACTCCTGGAGGAAGTGGAGGCAGGATAAAATCTGTCACTATTTTTCAGTTGGTTTTAACCTTTAGTTGTGGATTTTCTCTCTGGAGTGGCATTATTTGTGGCCATCTCAAAATGAAAACTCCCTTCTCACCAGGCATATTCAGGATAATTGTGGCTGCTCTGTAACTGTCCCTGCTGAAGTTGCCATGGGAACTCCCAACAGTCCCAGGTGCCTCCATGGACCCAAACTAGGAAATCTAACTGCAGCGTCTCCTCTTTGTTATGTACTTATTTTCTTCTTCCAGCACTTTTCTAGTTTAAGAAAAAGGCGGAATATTGAAATAATGCAACCTTCTGGTGTTTTTTGATAGCTGGTTGTGATTTGAGCAGTAAGATGCCTTTGCCATTTTGGGCGTCATTCCTTTTTTCTCGAATTTGAGGGAAAGAAATGTGCAAACTCTAAAACTTCCATTGTGGGAAATCGAGTTTGGTGAAGCCCTTCTTCCTTTTCCTGATTAGTGAAGCACTTCTTCATACTTAAATATCACCTTAGAACAGTAATAGAATAATGCTGATTTAAAAGTAGGCTGGTGAATTGTTCTGTGATCTCTCCCCTTCTTCTTTCCACATCACCAGCACTGGGAAATGTTATTAAAAAAATAAAGCAGCTGTTATGGTCCATATAAAGGATTTTTTAATTAAACAAAGAACAGTGCAGCCATAATCCTTACCCATGGACACATTTACTCAGCACGAGGTGTGTTGGTGATGGGAGCAAGCTCAGTCACTACACCAGCTCCGGCAATTGCAGTGATCCAAGCACATTGTTGTGAGGGAGTGGGATTCTGCTCGTAAAATCCTCATTTTGGAGCATCTCTGGGAAGACACACAATGGTCCTCCTGGTGCACACTCTTCACGTGTCAGATATTTCTTTTGTTCTAATGATTTCCTTTAGTGCAGCTCTCTGGGTGGCTTTGACAGGAACAAAATCCTTCCCTTAATTTCTGAGAGCTCCAACTCCGTCCCACCACAGGGACTGTCCCTGGACCCTGGGTGGGCACAAACATCCACATCCACATCCCTGGCTTTGAGTCCTGTTTGCGTGAGAGATTCCAGCTGCTTTGACCATGGAGTTGCTGATGGAGTTCCTTTTTGGAGCCCAGAACATGAGGAGAGGGAGCAGAGCTGAGAACAGGGTGGATGGTGTGTCCGAGCACTGGAAGTGATCGGTCAGTGGTGACATTTTGGTGACCTCTCAGTGCTTCTAAACAGAACCATCATTATGATCCCAAAGAAAATGTCTTCTAAAATGCCTTATCATTATTATGATCCTAAAGAAAATGTCTTCCAAAACACCTTATCATTTTAAAGATAGCAGGATGGATGTGGAGCTTGGCCGTCAGGCTTGGTGATAAATACCTGGAACCTCTCCGATGATGCAGGATCTGAGCGATATTTCTGCTCCCAAGCTCTTCCAGGATGCAGGGCAGCACTTTGTTTGACCAAACCCGTGTGTTAATCCTTGTGCAGGCCCGAATTTACAACCCAGAAGCCTCAGGCTGTGTGTCTGTGCACACAGAGCTAACTAATGTGGGTTTACACCATCAGGCCTCTCCTTGTGGCAGCGCAGCTCGTGTTAAACAGGACCTGCAACTGTCCCCAGAGATCAAGGCACAACTAAAACTCTCTGATGAGTTTTTTTTGCTGTTACAGTCTAATGCTGAAAAACATCTTTCATTTATTTATTATTTCTTTTCTGAAGATCAGTACATCGGATTGTTTCAGTGCAGGCCCTGCATTTCTTAGATCTTCACCACTCCTCTTAATTTTTTAAAAGCCATTTCTGTCTGCTCCATTAGAAAGGAGAAGGCCAGAACTTTCTTAATCTGGCATTTTTCTGATATTCACAAAAACTTCAGGTTAAAAGGACTTTATATTGCTTTCCTTTAGTCAATGGTCAGGACAACCTAGTGCTGTCTTTATTCTGAGCTGGAGGCTGGGTAGAAATGTTGCAGTTGCTTAACTGGGGCCAGAGAAGATTCTCCAGGGACTGTTTCAGTGGCTTCTTAAGAACCCAGTGAGTTCTCTAATGAAATCTATTTTTATTCAAAAACCCTACCCCAAACAATCAAACAACTACAAAATCCCAAGACGAACCGTAAAGGAGCTTGTGATTTTGTTAATTTCTGAATTAAGTTCTCTAGGTCTCTGTAAAATGTTACAAGGGCTGGAAAGGAAACACTACTTTTACATCTTTGAAGGATGGTGATGTTTTGCCCCAGAGCTGTTACACTGTAGTTACTTTACTCTTTTTTTTTCTTTTAATAAATAAAAGAGATGTTCTCTTCCATGTCTGTCTCTAACCAAGATGCATTCCCACTTTGAAGCTTCAGGCAGGTCAGCGAAGGGGACATGGAAAAGAGAAATAACATTGCTGACGCTTCAGATTGCAAATGACAAGATTAAATTTACTTTTCAGGAAACAGAAACTAAGCCACTCTGAAATCATGACCAGCCAAAATATCACTGGCACATCAATCCACACTCATTATGCATATAGAGATATAAAAAGAAGAGCTGCTTTTTTTGGCCGTGGCACTCATTCCTATTTTTAAATTGTGCATATTTAATCATTAGAGAATAGTTTGCAGCGTTATAGAGATGCTGTTAGATGACTCCATCTGTTCTGTACTATAGTTTGGCAGGGGGAATTCCCATATGCAGTTGTCTGGAGGTTTCCCATCCACTCACCACGGCTCAAACTGGAGAACTTGAATTTTCTTAACTAGATGGCATAAATCTTTGCTTTCAGTTTGCATCAGCTGCTGATTTCCTTAAGGCTTTTCTCACTGGGTTGTGACTTGAGGTGAGCAATAAAAAAAATCCTGTTGATAGCAGGGATTTCCTCGTCCCTTATATAAAGGTGAAACGTGTGTTGCAAAAGAAGGCAAAATCCAAGCTCCCAGATCCCTTGTGTGCTGTCACCCCTGTCGAGGTCCTGTAGGGGTGAGAGCCCCGAGTGCCCCTGCCCAGCTGTGCACATCTGGAGGTGTTCCATGCATGGGCTGTGTGTTTGTGAGCTGAGGTCACAGCAGGGAGCAGCACAGCCCCTGCCTGTGCTCCCTGCCCTGCTCGGGGAATTAACACCGATTTATTTGTCCTGGTTTTTTCTCTGTGCTTAACAGACGTGTCCATTTCTGTATTCCCGCTGCTGCTGTGTCTGTATTTGTTGATTTCTGCTACTAATTGTGGTTGCCGTGCTGTGCCAGCCCGTTACTAACCACGCAGTGTTTCTCCCTCTCCTGTCTCTTCCAGGACTGTCATGTAAATATCCACTTCTTCAAGGTAGTTTTCTCCTTGGTGTTCTCTTACACACGACCCCCTTTACCAGCATCTGAAGTTTATTGAGTTTTATTTCATTCCCACCTTCTTTTAAGGATGCACTTGTTTTTTTTTTCCACTTCAAGCTTTTCGAACTGATTTAAAAAAAAAAAAAAAAAAAAATTGGAGTACGAATCTTTCGTAATTTGTTATAAAGTGATCCCCAGATTAGAATTTTACTACAAAAAATGAGTGATCAAACCTGAGCCGGTGCAGTGTGCCTTTCTTTTTGGAGGAATTAGTTAAATGAATGCCACCTTCTCATGGAAAATGGAAAAAGGTGCATCTTTAATTCGAAAGACATTCATGGAACTTTAAGTAACTTTCACAGATATAATAATGCTCATGGTCACTGTATATTTAAATAGATAAATTTAGATAGTAGAGCATGCATGTTTGATGATTTAACATAGTACATCTATTGGTGGATGTTTTTTGGAGTATGCTATGCTGTAAGAGATATTACCCATGTGCACAGATGCTCTGATACCTGAAATACCAATTCACCTGTTTATTTCTCATTTTGCTCCTTTCACTACTCCCCACATCACTGAGTTACTGCCATAAAAGTTACATCTCAGCATTGAGAACATACCTGTGCTTTGTTTATATTTGCATGCAGCTCTAACAAATTATTTTGCTTTATTCGGGCAGAGGCCGCTGGCACAAACCACACTTGCAGTTTCATACATTGGTTAAGTTACCATTGAAATGAAAATTTGAAGTTCCTTTGTTGTAAATTGTTGTAAGACTCTAAGATTACTGAAGCCATTATCATCTTCAAATAGTATTTTTACAACTGAAGTTGACCTGGAGCAATTTATATTATCAGTCAAGGCTTAAAATACTTCATTTAAAAACAAACATTATTTTTAAGAGTTGTTTATATTATTAATGCGTCATTTGAACAAATGTTCTAAGGCTGAACCAGAAAAATCAAATTAACCACTTTTCTTAACCTTGATTTTTTTTATCTCAGCAAAGCCTGTACAGAAGAGAACTGCCCTTCCTCAATCCTTTACACCTCTTCATATCCGAAAATAAAATCACATGGTGGTTTCATTGGTGAAACTTGTTTTATGCTGGGAAGTTGGAAGTTTCTCTGCTTAAATGCATTTTTAAACCAGAGCCACAGTCACCCTGATAAAATGCATCCAGCATAAATAGGAAGTTTTGTCGCCTCCTTGTAAAATCCAAGCCTTGAGGAGCGTTGATTTGAGCTGACAAGAGTCCTTGGTTAATTCATGTTTCCACCACAGGAGTGCACCCAAAAAAAGCACTGAAGGGTTTCCCACAGCTGCTGCTTCACGGGCAGAATTCATGTTTAGTCCTGGTGGATTATAAACATGAATTCCATCGGAGAAAGCTGGCACTCTGTTTGTGTGGGGACTCTCTGGAATTCAGGGGTTTTCATGGAAAAAAACACGTCCTTGTTTATTATCTGTCTTTTCTCAGTAGATCACCTGAAATCCCCATTCCCCTGCCGCTGGCAGTGAGGCTGAGCCCTGAGCTCAGCTCAAGAGCATCCCTGGGGGGGATCAGGATCCGGGAGATCCCTGTGCCAGGAGCATCTTTGGGAATGACCTCTGGGAATCACTTCATGTGGGGCTGCTGGGGAGGTTTCATGCCCAAGTTTCCAGGGTTGGAACTGAAAGGAAGCAGCAGGAGCAATGAAGGAGGGAGGGCTGCATTCCTCAGGAGAACGCAACGCTTCTGAGCTAGGAACCAGAAAATGTGCAAGAATTGATTTATAATATAACAGCAAATGGGAGATGTGAATTCTTGTTTATGGAATAATCCGACACTGGGAGGGGTCACACTCCTACGCTGCTTTTGTGCCACTCCAAGGTCTGTGTTTAAATAGATTATTTCTCAACATCATGCAGAAAACACCTTCATCTGTGTGTGTGCGTGTGTGAGAGAGAAATCATTTCAGAGCACATTGAGATTTGGATACAGAATCCAAAGGTTTTAAAGTCAGTCCTGGTCTGCAGCTTTGTGTGGCTGGTGGGGTTTGATTGCAGGGTTTTGCTCTAAGATCAGGGAGAACTGAAGTCCTTAAAAATTCTTTTAGAACAGAATTTTAGGGGTTTTTTTTTTCCTTTATTGAAATAAGTTTATGCTTAAAAGCGAATTCCACACTCCAGGTTTTTTTATTATTGAAAACTAGCAGTAATTTGCATAATTAAAGAATGGAGGAGCATATAGAAAAGCAATTCTTCTTTTGGCACTTAGGGGTTTGCTGTTGTAGCATCCTATTTGCTTTTGGGGATTTTTATTACCACCACCACAGGATACTTCTGCAAGAATTCTTGAATATTATTCCTAGGCAGCCTCTTTAATTACATTTCATCTCGTTAGGCACTGCTCTGTTGCAGGGGAGAGAGTGTTTGGCAATAAAGGGAGGAAACAAAGTGGACTCAGGTGGCTGCAGGATTATTAAACAGATTAAACATGTTGACAGTGCCAAATGGGGAACTGGAAACTCTTCCCTCTCTGGATTTCACAGCTCACACTGACAGACATTGTTGTCCAGGGCAATATCCCCTGAAATTCCTGTCTGAGGATAGATCCATCCCTTTTCCAATGTCTTTCAGAGTCATTTGACTTCCCTGTCTCCATTTTCTAGGGAATATGGTCACCTTCACCTTGTGCCTGGCACACTTAGGAATATTTCAGAAATCGTGTGTTCAGGTACTTCACACAGTTCTGACTTCTATGCAGCGAGGAAAAAAAAATAAGAAAAATAACTGAATAAGGAATCTTGTTATAAACCCCACAGAAAGGTCTGTTGAGGAGCTCCATGATATATCAAACTGTTGTCTTGTCCTTTCAGATTCCTTTTTTTTTCTTTATCCTAAGTAAAGTTGAGGTAGAGAAAATAACTTCTCCTCAGAGTGAGAAACCACAAGAGGTCAGCAAAGAACAGGGAAAAGCTCCCAGAGCTGAGCTGGCTCCTGCCAAAGGCCTGAAAAGAATGAAATCATCCACTTTGTTTATCTATATTTGTACTTAGAAAATACATTTAAACCATAATTTAAACCGTAATTTCAGTAAAATTCTGTATAACGTTTTTCACACAGCCCTTTATTCAAGTTTGGTGACTGGCACTGATGAGAATTTTCCCTCTAACCAAAATATTTTATAATTGCAGGTGTAAAAGCAGGTACTGCTCTGCTCAGCTCAGGATCGCTCGGCCCAACACTTTGGTGGCTTCAGGAGTGGGGTTCCCGTGTCCTTGGACATGCTTTCTGCAAAACGGCCTTTTTAATCCTTTTCATACACAGCACAAATATTTGCTGCAGGCAAATCCTTTAAATAAATTTACTGTTAGTAATTGACAGGGTAGATATGAAAGAATTTTAGGAGGAGGAGGAGTGGAAGTGAAGGGAAAACTAAACTGAAGACATAAAATAGTTGGTGTTTAAGTCCCAGGTAGGGTTTTATCACCCACGTCATTTCTATCTTAATGAAACGTCCCGTTTGCCCTCATGCCTTTTTGCTAGCAGTGAGAATGCTGTGAATTTTTTTCCCAGCTCTTTTTTTCAATAACTATTTCAGCCATTGAAAGAAAAATGCATTTTCATTTTGATATATTGCGTTTTTTACTAATTACATCACAGTTCGCCATAGTGACACTGTCATCATGAAAATGAATCTCAGGGTGCTGATCAAGAGCTTTTTGGTTATTTGCATCTCTTCAGTGTTCCCCTCGCTGCAGAGAAGTGTTGCTGCAGTGTAAATTCACCAAGGAATGACTGAAATCCATGTGTGAACCTCACGAATCCTTGATGGTGTCCCTGGTACCTCCCTTGTTTCCAACAAAACTCATTGATGAATTATAACCTGGCCTTAGGTTATGGCATGAAGATTCAACCTCGGTCTGGTGAAGCATTAGGTCTTGCTGGGGCTTAGAAATGTGCTCCTCTCATTTCAAATTCTCAGCATCCTGGTAATTAAGTTGTAGAAAGTAGGAAATTGATAGTCTATCATAGCATCTGTAATTACATGGAATTGGAAATGCAATAATGTAAGAAACAAGCTGCCACAATGACAGAGAACATTTCACTGAATGGGAGGGCTTTTCTTCCAGATTTTGACTTGAAATTTATTGAATTTATTTGCTTTATTAAAGGCTTGCTAATGGCTCAACACATTGATCAAAGTCCCCACTTCGTGTGTACATGACTGGAAACCTGAATGGGTCCTTCCTTGAGACTTGGATAAATTATTGTTAGTTCACTTCTTCCATCCTTAGGATGAGCTTTGCTGGTTCTGTCAGTGACATCTTCTAAGGTTTGTCTGAGATCTGAGCTGCTCTGATGCTCCTTGTGCAGGGTGCAGGTAGCGACAGGCAGAACTGAGCATTCCTTCCACACCTGCAGCCCCCTGGGCAGGAATTCTGCTGTCCAGGCTGTTCCATCCTGACTTCTCCCCATCCATTTTGCCATTTTTTGTGAGTGATATGCGGAGTGTTACCTGCAATGGCTTTGGGTTAGTTCAGGAATCAGGAGCAGAAGCCTTGGCTCCAGGTGTGGCAGTGTGGGATGGCTGATTCCTTTTGCCACGTGAGAAGCAGGGATTTTGATAGACTATTTAGGGGGATTAAGTCGTGGCAAGGAGACATTCCTGCTCCACAAATCTGGATTCTTGGGACCTGAGATTGGTTCTCCAGAGAAGCTGTGGCTGCCCCTGGATCCCTGGAAGTGTCCAAGGCCGGGTTGGACAGGGCTTGGAGCAGCCCGCTCTGGTGGAAGGTGTCCCTGCCCATGGCAGGGGGTGGGATGAGATAACTTTTAGGTGCATTCCAGCCCGCGCTGTTGAGTGATTCTGTGACTCTGAGCCAAGCCCTGTGCAGTCTCTCCTTGGGCTGCTGAGCCTCGTGCTGGAGCCGTGGGGTTTGGGACAGACCGGACAGCGCTGCCCTCCTGTTCCATCCTGCATTCACTGTTTGCAGCCACTGCACGGGCAGAGCAGGGCGGGGTGGAACCTGTAATGCTGAGGAGGGAATGCTGCCATCCATGTGGAGCAGAGCTGGGAGAATCCAGGAGACTCAGGTGGGAGCAGAGCTCTGGATTTACCTCCCCGCCAGGTGTTGGCGGGGCTAATAAATAAAGGATGGGCTGTGGCTCTCCGCACAGCACTCTGCTCACATGGTGGGAATTCAGCGTTGTTGTTAAATATTTTTTCTTTTATCACTTTTTCCTCTTGATAATGTGGTGCCAGGGATGATCCTGCTGGCATCTGGGAACTCGCTGGGAGTGAGTTTCCCTGACAACCGAGGAACACATCCTCTAGTGAGCTTCTCACAAAGCTTGGTGTTTGCTTGGATATCTGACCATGGGAGAGGGTGTGGGTTTCTCCTTGCTGTGCTTGGGGGGTGGGAGGGGATGGCTGCAAGTTTGGGCAGGTTTGGATCCTGTGCTCCTTTCCCATGTGGGAACAAAGCCAATCTCACCCAGCTGAGTGTTGCACACAGCAGCAGAGGAGAAGCAGTGGAGGAGAGCAGTACGGGGTGTTAAAGCACTGACATCTTGGAAGGAGACTCATTGCCCTAAAGAGATTGGGAGTAGGAAAGGGAATTTTGTATGTGGTTTGGTTTTTTTTTAATCCTCACAACTTTTATTTACTATTGGCTAATGTGGAAAATGACCAATTCAGTCTTTTTCTCTGTAATTCCTAAGATTCTCTACTACAGACATCCAGAGAGGGCAGAAGAGCCCAAGTTCAGATTTCTTGTTTTGTCCTATTCGATTTTCTTCACAGGGAAAAATCAGAAAGTTTTGAAAAGAATCATCGAGAATTAGTGCAATTGCCATAAAGAATAAAGAATTACTATTCCCTAAATCGCTTCTGTTTCTTCTTTGCATCACACTTCTCATTAGGTTTTGAATAACCTTTTTCTTACTTAATTAAAAGTGCAATTGTTACTCTTAGATTAAAAAGAAATCCAAAGCATTTTTACTGCGAATCCTGAGATATCTTTTCCAAAAAGCACCTACCAAATTCCCTGAGTCTCTCCAGTGTAGCACACTGTAATTTCTTAACACTCCATGGAGAAGTGAGTTTGGGCTGAATATATAAGATATGTCTCACCTGTGGTTTCAGGGTAAAAGAACTGGCCGAGATAAGGTGCGTCCAAAGCAGAGGAAGTAAGATGATGTGCATGTCTTGTTTTCTTTTTAGATTAACTTTCCCGCTACCAGTGCAGACTAATTTATCTTTAACATTCTGTTTTCCTGGTTGGTTTGCTGCAAGCTGGCTTCATTGTAACAATACCGTGGTTTTAGCCAAGATAATAAGCCAAGGAGTTGGAATGTGGATAGAAAATTAATCTGGGGCCTGAAATGCTGTCTACAACTTCAGCAAGTTTTAATATCCATAAAATAAAGGAGGGTTCAAATAGGATTCTGCAATTTTCAATTTTAGTCATGGCAGGAAAGGCAAAATATCAATCCTTTCCAATAAGCTTTTGGGAATAATTTGAGTTTACGTCCCTTCTGTAGCTGCAAAATTGGTTTTGCTCTGGCAGTCTGGAAGAGGATATTGGCTGCATGGCATTTTCTGTCTGCTGCAGCCAAGGTATTTCAGATATAAAACTCATGACAGAGCTCAGTGAAATGTCTTGAAATTCCCACTCTATTTCCACTGGGACCTTAAGCCAAAAAGCGGTAACGGGAATTCACATGCCAAATGTGAAAAAGGGTTTTTTTGCATGCTTCTGAATGGATGGTGGCCGGCCAAGGTGATGGGAAATAAGGACCTTTGATACGGTTGTGATATTTTCATGAGTTCCTGCCACTTTGGGGCTATGTGCTTCCTTTGAGTCAGTCTGGCTGTTCCCCAGCATTCCCTGGCTGTCCTGTCCCTGGTTTTTCCAGCTGGTTTGCAGCAGGGTTCTCTCTTTACCCCTCCCATGGCAGCTGAGCCAGGGGGTGACCAGGACTGTCACCTTCCCACGGGCACAGGTCACTCCCAGCTCAGCACGTCAATGAACTCCTGCCCTGTTCACCTCCTGCCTGGGTCAGGCAGCTCAGAGCCCACCTGAGCACACAGGAGGAACCCCGTGTTCTCCTCAAAAATCTGCCGTCTGCAAAAAGAGATTCTCAAACTGAGAGTGACATCTAATTTTAAAAAAGCTGAAAAACGGGAGCGAGAGGAGCATGTCTGTTGCTCTTTGAATCTCGGTGCTCAGAGGATGCAGAGAGGCCTTGGCGGGGTTCTCAGGTATTATTTTAAGATCCTGCCTTCAGATCCTGACAATTCCAGCCCGTGTTGACTCTGAGTGGGTGCAGTGCCTCCAGCTCTGGAGCCAGCAGTAGACACGGGAGCCTGCTGGTGAACCTGCCATGCTTTTTTATGGAAAAAGTGCTGGAAACCCCAGAGCCTGGGATTGCAACGCTGCAGAGAGCACTCCGCACCTGGTTGGCAGGTTTGTACCAGGAAAAAAAAAAAAACAACTGAAAAAAAACCCAAATGGCCTTGGAACAAAATTTGATTTTTTGTTTCGAGTTGTGCATTTTTCCAACAAGCTGCCAACAACCTGCCCAGTGGGTTTAAAGTGTAAGAAATATAAAGCTGGTGCTTTTCATTCAAGGCCTGATTTGGATCTCCATTACTCAGTGAAAAGGAGGATATTGAAATTGCTTTGTGCATCAGAAAAGCAAGATGTTTATCTGAGATCCCGTTTGTGGGAGCATCACAAAAGGCATGGCCGGCAATGCTGCTCCCTTGAGCCACGTCTTTATCTTGTACAAATAATGGAGATTGGGATTTAGGGGTTTTTTCCCTTGTTTTGGTCATGGCTCAATGCTGTGTGGCCTCGAAAGGAGCTTTGTGCTGCCAAAGAGGTCCAGCACAGATTTGTCCCAGCAGCCAGATCCGCCCTGGGAACATCCCTTGCAGACTCAGAGATTTAAGCTGACATCCAGGACTGGCTCTCCCTAAATGTTTGCACAGCACTTGATCCTGATCAGCATCTCCAAGTGCTGCTTTCATGCAAACAAGTCATAACATTGCTGTGGAAGAAATTCCCCATTCTAAGCTGTATTACAAGTTTTTTAATAAAGAGATCTAAACTTGCAAAATTCATATCCCTGTGGCAGGGCAGAAGATTTTCTGCACTTGTAAAGTTGCAGGAAGAGTCATCCAAGCTGAATGTGGTTTTCAAGTGTCAGGATGTTATTTTGTCAGATTATCTGACGTTACTGCAAGAGTAGATGGGGTCTGTGAATTGAGTGCCTCTCAGTTTTATGGTTTTTAAACTCCTCTGGGGAGGGGAAAGTTTGTAACTCCCAGTTTCCAGTGCCAAAGGTGTATGCCAGGCACGGCTTTTAAAGGGAGGTATTGTGTGATTTGAATAAACCTCCATTTCCATAATTTTCTTTATCGGTAAAAGAGGGATCATACGCAAATATTGTCCTCATGTGAAGCAGAGAGAAGTTACCCTGAATTATCAAACATACATCACTGGCAAAAAGTAAATTAACCATATTAGAGGTTATTAACCAGACCAACACACCAGACAGATGGGGAAAGCACTTATACCCAAACAATTATTGAACTTTATTGGCTTTGCTTCTGCTGGTATATGGGATTATTCTGAGGGGGGAAAAAAAAAAAGGATATTATCTTGTAGCCTGCATTATCTTTTGGTGAGTCTTACTTTTTTCTCGTCTTTTAACTCTGAGATTTGAAATGCAGCTTACTTGAGCCATGCCATGGTGTCTCATGTGAAATACTGAGACTTGCAGCCTCCTGTAAACCAGAGTGTCTGGCCAAGGCAGAGCCCTCGTCTGGAATATTGCCCCCCTCCTCCCTTTTCCAGATCAACCCTTGATTGAAAATCAAAGTTGATTGTACTGCTGGTTTGAAAGTGGCCATGTTCATCTGCATTAATTCTCATGCGTTGTGGGAATTTTTAATGCGGGTTCTTTTTCTTAGTGCATGTCAAAATTCTCTTAACTCTTGCTATGCAGTGACTTGAAGAAATCCATTTTAAACAAGAACGTTTTGAGGAGGTTGTTTATATCCTAAAATACCTGATGTACATTGCAGCATGGTATTTTTGGATAGCCTCTTTTCTTTTCTTTTTTTTTTTTTTTTGGAATTTCAGAACAAAAGCACCATTTAAGCTGCTTTTGGCATGCAAGTAAATGATCATTTCTTAATTTTGTTTCTGGGCTTTGCTTCGGTTTTGCTCTTTTAACCAGATAAGTGTATCTGCTTTATCTGGTTATACATGAACACAGTTTTCCACTTTAATTCCCTCAGTAATGCCAAAAGTATTGCTGGAATGAGTCTTTGAAGGTGTGTCTGTGCATATTTTGTTCTGCTGCCTTTCACCTGGGAATGCCCCCCCAGACCTGGCCATTTCCAGTTCTAACTTGCACCCAGAGATCCCTTCTGCCAGGGGAACGGGCCCTTCTCACTTTGCTGTTTTTGTGTGTGTATGTGTGTGTGTGTTCTTCAGAAAGCCAAACTTGGGCCAGCTGGTAACAAAGTCATTACTTCAACAGAAGACAAGAACTCAAGTGTGCCATCCAACAATCTGGACAGGGTGAAGCTGACAGATTTCAACTTTCTCATGGTTCTTGGAAAAGGGAGCTTTGGGAAGGTAGGAATTCTTCAGAATTAATCCACTCACATTCCTTTTCTTCTTTTTTTTTTTTTCTTTTTTACTTTTCCTTGAGGAAGAATGGATAAACAACTCTCTAAGAAGCAAAATCCAGAGTCAAAAGGATGTGCATTTTTGAGGAAGGATTTAGTAACAGGGAGTAGGGTCATTCCCCCTATGGCCTAGCAGACTTGGGTCCTGATTGGCAGTTTTCTCGAAAAAATAAAAATAAATTTAAAAACTCAGACTGTTTGGCAAGATGGGAACTCGTTGCTGACTTTCAGATCCTCACTTCTTGGCAGTTTCAAGGAAATTATGTCTACTTTTCTGGCTTTAATACCTCACTCTGCCAGTTCTGGAAGTCACCAACATTGGTAAGGGTGAATATTGGAAAAAAAAACAGGAATAGTGTGTATATATGTTAGAAATCCAATAGGTGAGAGAACAGACTGCTATTTTTCTGCCTGTTTGAACAAAACTCAGGTGATAAAGTGCCCTTTACTGAAGAAGTCTTCTGAGACTTAACATTTTATCAGCCCTTCAGCAACGAGTCCACAATCAACCAGCGGGTTTGGGCACAGCCTGTCTGAAATGTGCAGTGATCATGATTTTGGAGTTATGATCAAATTTGTCTATACAAATTAAAGGAAAAGCCAGCTTGCCATCTCTCTAAATCTTCAGGGATCTTGATGCCTTGGGAAGGCTGACCTGAAACAGAGACTGGACAGAGCTAGAGAATAAAGTAGGTTTATTTATTCAAAGGCCTTTAGGATCCACCTTGGGCAGGACAAGAGCCTGGCCAGGGCTACACCCAAGGGGGGCCCAAAATGGTCCCCAAATGGACAAAGGGTCACCAGGTGTGACACTTGGATGAGTTTTGGTCCATTTGCACCTTGGGGTTGAATTGTCCAATGGCAGCTGCAGGTTGTGAGGTCCCATCCTTCTTGTTCCTCCCTCCAGCCAGCCTTGTTTGTGCTTTGGGGCTGAAAGTTGTCCTTGGTGTCCCTTTGGGAAAGGATTTGTTTTGTGTCCCTGCTGTGTGCAGAGCTGAGTGACACTGACTGTGAGCTCAGAGCTGCACCCCTGGGCAGCGCAGGACCTGAAACACAGGAAAGCTAAAACTTGAAGCATCAAGCTGAGTGACCTTCCCTCCCTGGCCTGGGGGATTTTCACGCTGCTCTTTCTCTTTCCTGCAGGTGATGCTGGCAGACAGGAAGGGCACAGAGGAGCTCTATGCAATCAAAATCCTGAAAAAGGACGTGGTGATCCAGGACGATGACGTGGAGTGCACCATGGTTGAAAAACGAGTCCTGGCGCTGCAGGACAAGCCCCCGTTCCTGACACAGCTCCACTCTTGTTTCCAGACAGTTGTACGTGAGCTCTGTCTTTTTTGCCACCCCGATGTTCCCCAGGCTGTGTGGTGGTGCATTTTATCACTCCAGTAATATTTATTGTCATCCAACCCATGTATGGTAGCTTCTGCACATAGAAAACGGTGAAGAAATCCCACATGAAATTACCCCTTGTATCTTCAATATAGAAAAATCATTTGAAAGATTTTGCTTCGTGCAGTCATTCGAGCAGACCAGCTTGGCAATTCCTAAAAGTAATTATGTGTGCTTTGCTAGGTCAGAGCCTCAAGCCCTGATTCCCAAAGGTTCCCAAATATTTTTAATGCTCTGAGGATAGTACTTGAAAAGTCTTAATGGCTGTTATTATATCGTGGGGTTATTAGTCATGAATCAGTGTCGGTGGATTTAACTTAGTTTTCTGTCACTTCCGGGTGACCCTGAGGGGCTTTTTTTCTTCTTTCCTTATAAATATGTGAAGTGGATATTCGCCCATCACATTGCAAAACATCTCCCAGTGACACATTTGAGGATGGACCTGACGGCCCAGTGTCACTGTGCCAGCCTCTTGGATGACGTGGAATTCTGGAATTACTGAGGCTGGGAAAGTCCTCCAAGATAACCAAGTCCAACCATCAGCCCACATTCCCCATGAAACCATGTCTTCCAGTGCCACATCCACACCATCTTCCAAAGGAAAACTTACTAGGAACAATCAGAAAAGGCCCCAAAGCAAATTGGAATTTTTCGCCATCTTTGATTTTTTTTTTCCATTTATTTTTAGAGACAGATTTTTCAGACTGAGCTATATTTGTATAATTCTTGAAACCATTGGAGACAAATAATCTGTAAAACATGGCACTAAAATTGGCAAAACTAGACAGATCTCATCAATCATTTACTCTTGAAGGTTGAACAAAACATTCTGCTTCCATTTCCTGATCTATAATTTTTTCCCAGTCCTAATAATCCTAAAAGCTTTTTAATAACGTGCTAGTGCCTTTTTTTTTTTCTTTTTGGCTGATCAATGAATATCTAATATTGTCTCTAATGTATTTATGTGCCTCTTTAATACTTTTCCCCAGGACCGGCTGTATTTTGTGATGGAGTATGTCAATGGTGGGGATCTCATGTATCACATCCAGCAAGTAGGAAAATTTAAGGAGCCACAAGCAGTGTGAGTGTTCATTTATTTAAATCATATCATCATCTTGATTTTACACTGTAGGAGGATTTGGTTTCTTCTCTTCCCAGGCTCAGGGTGAAGTCTGGGCTGGCCTTTGTTTGTTTTTAAGGCCCAAAATCTGAAGTTTGTGTTAAAAATGTTGTTTGAGCACACAGACCGAAGGTAGCTGTGCCTTTATGCAGAACTACAGCGCAAACAAAGGCAGGAGAGGCTTACTTGAAAAGTGACAAGAATTTAAGCAGGGCAGCAGGAAATTAAAGATGTTACTTCACATTCTGATGTTGCTTTTAAAATCAAATATTAAAAAAAACACAAAAAAAACCCAGTGAGTAGAACACTTCAGTCTGAATTAGTGCTGTGGACAAAGGCAGTACAAATAGACTCAGCACCATAATATACATTACAGTTTCTGCAAGATAAATTCAATGTATGGCTTGTAAGAATTTCTGTGATATATTTGTGAGGAGTTAATAAGGAATTAGGAGTTGTTTATCTACATGATTCTTTTTAGGTAATTGTACATCTGGCACATCTGTGAGCAACTGATCTGTGAGATCAGTGAGAAAATTTTCTGTAGTGAGAAAATGATCTGGAGCATATTGAAGAGTGAACAGATCCATCAGTACCATTTTAGCCATCCTTATAATACCTCATCACCACTTGGTAGCGTTCCATAAATCATCTACTAAGGAAACTCTAAAATCAAGGGTGACCAACTGCTCCAGGCATTCAGTAAAAATAATTTCTCTTTTTGATTTAAGCAATTGGGGCTTGTTTAAACGAGGGGCCTTCTGAACAGAAGTGTTTCAGATGCAGACAAACATTTTAACAACTCGCTGAGTCAAATCGAGGTGGTGTCAGATCATCCTCGACTCCCAGCTAATGCAACTTGCCAACACTTGACAAAATCTGTGCTGCTTCATGACAGCTTTTGCCTGTGCTGCATCTTCACACGTGTTCACAAACACCTCTGATCGAGTGTTGCAGAGCTCAGTTGCTTCCTCTCCCTTGTGCTGAGCCTAAAAATTAATCTCATCTTTAAATAATCCTCTCGCACGTAATTTGCACGGTTCCACAGCAACCAGCCTCAAACAGCCACCAGTGTTCTATACCTCTTAACTGCATTCAGCAATTACATTTTATATGGTAATCATTTTAATTAGCTGCGTGTAATTAATCCATTAACAGGCTGTATAAAGGAACACTATTTCTGCAAATTATTTCATGCCATGTGAATTGCAATGTACATTGAGCTGCATCCTGAATTCATCAATCTGTGATTAGAGATGAGGACCTTTGCAGCAGAGTTAGTGCAAAATTAAAAAAAAAAAAAAAAAGCTGTGCTCCAGCTGCACCATTTTTTGTGGTCCAGGGAGCCATTTTCCAAATTTTGTTTTAGACTCTGCATTATTTGATCATCAAATTCTCAAAATGTATCTGTTTAGGCTCCAGCTGAAGTGATACGTCTTTTATGTCACCTCTATATATACAATATAAATTGCATATTTCATATGCTGCTATATTATCATCCTTTACCATGATTCATTTCCAGTTTATTTTCCCAGAAGAAGATCATGAGGCAATAAGAAATATGTTAAGCTTTTTTTTTTCCCCCACACAGGTTCTATGCAGCTGAGATCTCAATTGGGTTATTCTTTCTCCATAACAGAGGGATTATTTATAGGTGAGTATGATCTGACACAAGTAATTTCTGAACTATTTTTAAAATCCCAAAATAATCCGTTTCTTTAACATTTCAGTGTATTTTTAAAACAGAAAGCCATCAGTGTGAAGCTTTTTTTGTTGTGTTGCTGCTGGTGAGCTCAGCCCTGTTTAAGCTGAGCTTTCTGACACTTGTGCTCTGCCCTGCTCAAACAAAACCTCTTGAAAATGGAAAACTTCATGTTTTGTATTTCTGTGTGATCTTTAATAACATTACACATTCAAAAGTCTCAGGTGAGGGGTCAGACACAGCCACCTCTCCATTCTCTGTCCAGCCCAGAGCAGCTGTGTCCGCCCCTGGATCCCTGGAAGTGCCCAAGGCCAGGTTGGGCAGGGCTTGGAGCAGCCTGGGACAGTGGAATGTGTCCCTGGCCATGGCAGGGGGTGGAATGGGATGGGCTTTAAGGTCACTTCCAACCCATTCCAGGATTTTAAGGTCATTCTTAGATGTCTGCCCAGCTCCCTCCAGGCTGAGCCAGCCCCACACGTGCCCCCTGAACCTCCCCCCACAAAGAGCTGCAAATATTCCTTACTCAGACTGAGCTCACCCTAGCGGATCCCAAACATTAACCTTAAACTACTGTGATTCCTCCCAGGGATCTGAAATTAGATAATGTGATGTTGGATTCAGAAGGACACATTAAAATTGCTGATTTTGGAATGTGCAAGGAGCACATGTTAGATGGAGTAACAACCAGGACCTTCTGTGGCACTCCAGACTACATTGCACCAGAGGTAAATATTGACCCTTTCAAGAACCTTTTAGTCTCTTGAGGGAAATTGTCCCTCCACATTTTATACCACTGGCTTGGGATGGCTCCAGATTCTCCATGGATGGCACCGTTTAACTTCTGCAGGTATATTGGGTATATCTGTGAATTAATGCAATGTAATCAATAAGACTTCACTTTTTAAAGAAATACCTGGTTAATTGAAAAAACAACATTTTGTGAGAAAAGATTTTGTTCATTAACAAAAAACTTTTAAAAAAAAAAAACCAAACAGGCTCACCAACTTCTGATGTTAAATTTGCAGCCTGGAAATACTATTATACTAAACTTGGCAATTTGTGAGGTTATACAAATGTTGTGGGTGTTGCTGAGCTTGTTGCTGAGATCACCAAATATTTCACTGGGAGCAAACAATGCTGCTTTATTCTGTTCCTCCATCGGTTCACGCAGCTGCCAGCACACATTCATTGAAAGGATTATTTGGCATTTTCAGGAGATCACAAACCACTGTCTGGTGTTTGGGAAGGGACTCTTGAGGTCTTGAAGCTTTTGGCTGACCTCTCTGTAAAACCACTGTGGTCTTCCCCAGGCCATGTCCTGCAAGTTCTGCACAGGTGCCAAAAGTTGCTGCTCTTCACCTCAGGAATGCTCCTGTCCTTGAAGGCCTCTTCCAAAAGCTGAGAGATCAGACCTTGGGTGGAGTTGTTGTAATAAATCCGTAATTTGCCTTGAGTTTTCCGTGACTTGGCCATACCTGTGCAGCTTTCAAGCCACTGAAAATGACGCTGAAACCTGAACCAGCTGCAGGGGGTCTAAACTGAAAATACGATCATGAGAAGCTCAGTTGTGCTTTAAGGCACTGGGATAAATATGAGCCTTGGGTTAAGACTTTGAGTCTAGATATGATTTGTGTTTCCACAGTTGAGGTCTAAAGAATTGAAAACAAGCATGTGTGGTGATTTGAACATAATTCAAATATATGAATATTGAAATCTGGTCTTTCTGCATGTTGAGCTTTCAAGAGTCTTGATTTGTTTGGCAGCAAATTTGATGCAGGAGGTTGGATCCTGATCCAAGAGACTCAGTTGTTCACTGGGTACTGAGCAAGAGGCAGCTCTGGCTGAAGCATTTCTGGCTGTAATTGAATGTTTGTTGGAATAGGGGAGATTTATACACGGACAAGTAAATTAGTGTCTCAGGTGAATTTTGTCATTGCTGTGAAATTGGAGAGAAAAATAGTTTGGTTTTTTCCCGGTTGCTAATTCCTGCTTTTCAGAGTGAGATATTGTGTATTATACACTCTTGATTTTTCACCATTTGCTGTTGCTTGCAGCAGGATATCAGAACAACCAGCGCAGTATTTCATTTTCTTCTGTCAAAACGTAAATGAAGCCAATATTACAAATTAGTGGCCTTTCTGTGGCAATTGTCTTGTGCCAGTTAATGCCAAAGAACATTTTGTCAATACCAGGATGCTTAGTGTGGGTCAATGCTGGAGCGAATTATTTTACTTTATTTGGAAATTTCATATAAAGAAATAAACCTTTTACCAAAACATCCAGTAAGTGAGAGAAAATTAGTCTGTTATCTTACAGACAGATTTGATTTTATTTTGTTTACTTGGCTGATTCTCTTTTGTCTCTGAAGACATTATTGTGACTGACAGTTTGCTAACTTGTTCTGTGGTAAACTTCAAAGGAACATTCCTGTTTCACTTGCAGGGGTGTTTCAGCCCATGTTTCCGTGGGCTAAAATGTATAAATTTCTAATAGATTTTAATGAGAATTCATTTGCACGGTCACATTCCCTGCTGGGTGGAGATAAAGGAGCTGAATCTAAATAAACTCTTGAAGGTATCTGGAGTAGAATCATGTGAGTGGGCTGCACTGAAAAATGGAGAATTAGCTCCTTTCAGCAGCATTTGGGGAAGAATGTGGTGGCTCTCGTGGGGCCTGGGGGAGCCCACGCTGCCTCTGCAGGACCTGCCCGCAGATGGATCAGAGAACACACAGCTGCAAGGACCCTGCAGGGACAGCTCCGCTGGCGTCCCCGGCCCCAGCTCTGCGTGGAAAAGCAGAGGAGTGCAGTGCTGCCTTCAGCAAAGTGAACCCCCCAATTTGGTGTGCTGCAAAATAATGTTTTCCTTTTTTACCGAGTGGGAAAGTTGCCATTTGCCATTACCTGGGTGTATAATGGGCTGGAGTTATTGTTAATTTTCCTACGCTGTGCAATTTGAGGAATGTGCAGAGGTTAAACTGCTGGGATCCCAGGTCTGACAGCTTCTCTCGGGCAGAAAGTGGTTATCTTGTACAGAGTATTTCCTGATGTGCTGAACTTAAATATTTATGGTCAGAGTGGTAAAATAGCTGTGAAATCAATTGGTACTTTGTGTTTCCTTGACCAGTCAAGAGAGACAGGAGGAGATGGATGTCAAGAGGATTAGGGGGAAGGGATTCTGCCAGCACAGAACCCCACCATCAGCATCCCTGCAGCAGCCACAGTGCTGATTTTGAATTTCAGAGGAATTTAAATTAGAAACTCCATTTCCCCTCTCTTCCGTCTCACAGCCTCAAGACGTTCAGTTCCAACCTTGAATTTGCCAGGGTTGTGGGAGGCAAAAAGGTTTGGAAAGTGCATTTGACTGTTTCTTGTGCTAGTAATATTTATTTCTTTTAATAACTGAGTTTTAACTTTTCCAGCACACATCATATATGCTCACAAAAGATTTCCTCTTGCCTCTGGGATATAATCTTTTCATCCCAACTGGCTACTAGCTACAATGATCTAAACATTCCTACAAATTGCTGATATTAATCTCTGTGTCCTGCTCTTAACTCTGCCTTCCTTGGAGGCAAAATAGAGGAAAAGAGGAAAAGCAAGTCCTTCTGCCAATTTTGCTTGATGAGAGAAATTCCTGAGCTCTTTCTGTGTGCTCAAATCCACAGAACCTGGAAAGGCAGAGCTCTTAATGCATGGCAATAAATGGGTGAAATGGGACATTTGAAATGCAAAAGGACATGAAAAAGGCAATCATTTAAATTAGTGAGGGAGAAGGATCCCATCAGCTTTCCACTGCTGCCTGGGCAGTGAGAACAAGGAATCATAGGTGGAGGAGGGTACAGGTCTTCATTTCTAGGGACAGGAGCTCCCTCACTGCTCTGGGTCTGCTCTGCACACTGTGCCGAGACAGGAGGACATGTTCACATACCCCCATTTGCTCTAAAGGATCCCAAAATTTCTACATGCAGACAGAATGGCTTTGGCAGCTGCTGCAAGGCAGGCAGGGATGGCTTTGGGTGCAGCAGCTGGGGAGGTGACGCACGATGAATTCTGGGTGATGAGGAGGGAACTACTGAAAACACGTTTAGAACTTGCTGACTTCCTACCAATGCATGTTTGACTGTACACTGAAGGCTCATCTGCTTCCTCCCACGTGTAATTCCTGCCTTGAAGTGAGCATTCTTCCCTCTGGGTTGCACTTCCCAATTAATGCTGTGAGCAGCTCCAGCACGAGGAGTTAACGTGGCAAACAAACGCCTGCTCTGGGTTTTCCTGGTGCCGCAGCCTCACCAGGACCCAGCTGCTGATTCAAACTGGGTGCATTTAGATGGGATTAAAGGAAGAAAACTCCTCGTGTACAGCAGCGGTGGCAGCAGCACCTTTTCCTCCATGGAGATAATTGAATGAAAAAGGTGTTGTCATTGCATTTGCAGTGGGATTTTCCAGCCTTGGTGGCTGTGTTCATGTCTCAATTCCCACCCTTCCATCACAGACTGGCTGAGGTGAGGGAGGTGTGTGCTAGCTCAGAGGGGCACTGCTCTGTTCATCAGATGTGGCATCAAACAGCAGAAAAACTGTAGTGATTCGGACCATCCATTGGAGCTTTTTCCATGGTAATTCTGCCTCTCCTAATGATTCCGTTCGATATTCTCTCCCAAAGGCAGATTTCCTAGGGGAGGTTGCATTTCCTCATGGGAATGCTGTTTAGAGAAGAGCCCAGCCTTGGCTCACCTCTTGCTGGATAAAAATCAGCATCATTGAGTCCATGCTCTGGTACAGCTTTCACTGTAGGACATGGCACTGCAGCATTTAAGTGATTCCCTCCTCTCAGTAATCCCATCAAACTCCTTCACAACAGGGACAGAAGTGGATTCGTGGGCTCCTGGACAGACCTGGCTGCCAGGTACAGAACCTTGGCAGTGTGGCAGCGTTTTCTTTCTCACTGCTGTGGATCCATCCTTTTCTCATTTGCTAATTGAAAGAAACTGTTCCTCCCAAAAACCACATACCGGGACTGCACTTGTTGTACAAAATGTTCTGCCCCTACAAAACAGTGACCTGAAAACTATCCCCCTTTTTATATAAAATATTCTTTTCCATAAGGCAGGGAGACGTTGTCAGAGAAGGACTGAGGATGAAATGTTTTGTCATTTTCTGTGTGTAAAGGCCAGTATTTTTCCTGGATGAAAGTTTGGAAGTGTTTGGTGTTTCAAAAGGCTATATTGATTCCAGCAGGGACTTACTGGTGATGGAAATGGAAGGGAGAGTAACCAAGTATGTCAAGTACTATAAGACAAAATAAATGTCCCAAATATATATTTTTAAGCCCATATTACTGCTAAGAGACAACTAATACAGACTGCCTTCTTTGTTGGGCCTTCCAGATGAGAATCTTGTCATTATCTCTGGTTTTCTAATATATTCCAAAGCCCCATTGATTCTGAAATCCTTTGGTTAGAAACATTGCAGTAATTTTGAAGTCGTGTGCTGCTGTATCTCAGGCCAGGACATATATCCACACAGAGACCATAATTTTATTTAGTAGCCAGGCAGTCCTGCTTTATTGCACTGGTGACTCACTATTTTCCTGAGCAACTATGGAACTTGGCAGTTCAACTTCTCTTTCAGACAACTAAAAAATTTAGGATGTGTGATGTGCGCTTGACTGGGCAATTTATTTCACGAAGAATAAAAACGGAGCAAACAGGAAAATGAAATGCGAGCCCCTGTGGAGCTCTGACTGCCTCAGTTCCCTGCTCACTCCAGCGGAGTAGAGACGTTGGAGTCGAAGGTTGTGATGCCGCCTTCAGTGGGGATGGGCAGGGACTGGGATGTCCTGCATCCCTTCACAGTTATTTGGGAAGAGGTCTGAGGAAGACCTGCTCCTCCAAACTCCTCCACAGCATCACCTAACGTAGCTCTTAAATAAATGAGCACTGATCTCTGAGGCCTCGATTAAAGAGGATGACGCAGGAGGGGACGTGGCTGCTGCTGGCACTTGCAGCCTTCCCTTGTGTCAGAACTCAATTTGTACTGCGCTGTGAGTCACATGTGAACCCGGAGCGTGGAAAATACTTGACATTTCCATTAGTCTGAACACCCAAACCCCCTTTCTTTTTGGCGTAGTTGGAACTTCGTATTGAGTGTCACAATCATGTGGCTTGGGAAAATTTGACTGGGATCACTGGAGTTTTGCTCTTTTCCTAAACTTTTATTCCTTTTACAGCAGAACGGAAAATATAAATATTGAAAATAAAGGTCTAATCACTGATAGCCCGTAAGTTAAGTGAGCCTCATGATTTCAAACTTTGACACAAACAGTTGGGTAAAGGTTTTGCCTTGTCTCCTACCTTGTGCTGCTGTACTTCCTCCTTTGCCCTCAAATGCACATCCCAAGAGCTCCTGAGAGCTGCGTTTTCCTCAATATCAGGGTACCAAGGGCGTGGGTGGGTTTAGACTCACACTTGCAAAACAATCCAACTGAAACTCCCACTGAAACCCGTGATTAGCTGGAGCGAGGATTACAGGATTGTCTTTCTGGCCTTTTCCAAGGAAATCTGTCCTTCTCTGCATGTTCCACGTGTACCTAATATACCACAAAGCCGGGGGTCAGTTAACACAGGGGCTTTTCCTTTGGTTTTTTTGTGATTCTGCAGATTATCGCTTACCAGCCCTATGGGAAGTCGGTGGATTGGTGGGCATATGGTGTGCTGCTCTATGAGATGTTGGCTGGCCAGGTAAGATTCCCCCTCCCCTGCTTGCTGTGACCTCCTCCTGCCCTCCAAGGCTGCTCTGTTTCAAGGCTCCCTGAAGGTTTAGACCATTACAGGATAAGATTGAAGCCTTTCATTCTGCTGTTATCTCCTTGTACTCTTGACTGACTCAACTGAGAATGTATTTAGGCTTTAAGCTCTTTATGTTGCACCCACATAATCAAGCTCTGCCTTTGAATACGGCTCCTTTGTACTGCAATAATGTTATAAATAGCCATCTTCAGAACTGAAAGGGAGACACTTGAGCAGGAAAATGCATGTCAAGTGGAAGAAATACCATTTAGGAGTTTGAAACCACAGGGAAGCATAATAAGAATGTGTGTATAAGCTCTGCATTGCAGTTAAGTCCCAAGAATACAGTTTTTGTACCGTATGTCCTGGGGGTAAAATGTGGGTCTCAGTACTGGGAAGTGTGCTCGCTTACAGACCCCTCATTCTGCACAGTTAATGAGAGGCTGCTCTCTGAGTCACTCGGGTAGGGAAGCAACACTGTGCTGCCATAAATGGCAGACAAGCACCAACTTTATGGAATTCTGTTAGTCTTGAGTTGGAAAAGATTCCTGCAACTGGATTTCGGTGAGTACTAGGGTAAAGGCAGGCGTTTCCCAAGCTTAAAACACACATTTGTAACAAGTGCCTTCTCTAAGAGTTTCTCTGTGAAAATCCAATGGACCTTGTAAAAGTTTTAATGTGTAGCAATTGCAGCTGTTAACATTTGCAGGCTGAATGGCAAATATTGGCCATCTGAATGCTTTGGAGGAGAGGAGATTTACCATTAGCTGGGCCTTGCACAGGGCCCATATCCTGGGGATTTATCCATGGGCACTTCCTACCCCTGCATTTTAAAATATCAGTGCAGCCCTTTCTTGTGATGGTCTCAGAAGCAGAATCTACAGCCATGACATAAAACGAACTGGAGTTTAACTGGAATTAAGTGAGGAATGGATATACCTTAGTACAAGGAAATTGAAAGTTACTCTCCAAACTTCACACTTTGAAGTGTTTCGCCTGTCTGGTGCACAGTGGCTTTAAAAACTGATTAAAGCTGATCCCAAAGATAATCCTGCACACATTTCATTAACCTGGCTGCCATTCTGGGGACAGAAATGAACTTTTTTTCCTTGATTTTGATCTGAGACTGTCAAACACTGAACTTCTGGGTCAGCAGATATCCAGGCTGCAGATTGCTGTGGGTTCGGGGGCTGTTCCTGGACAAGGATGTTGGGGCATCTCTGGATCAGGCATGTTCCTGGATCTCTTTGGGCATGGTATTTGTCATGCCATTTTATGAAAAGTGGAGAATTCAAAGACATAAAAAAGGAAAACTCAGTAAGTTACTCACTTGTGATTTATTTTCAACAGCCTCCATTTGATGGGGAAGACGAAGACGAACTCTTCCAGTCCATAATGGAGCATAATGTTTCCTACCCAAAATCACTGTCCAAAGAAGCTGTCTCCATCTGCAAGGGGGTGAGATGAAATGTTCTTTTTCATTAAGTTCCTTTTTGGCAATCCTCGTGAGTAGCTGTGTTTGTCTGGCTCTGACACAGCACTGGAGTATTTAAAAGACAACTTCAGTCAGGCTGTGTTGTCACTTGGTGTCACTGGTAAGTGCTGGGCTCTTCCCTCCGTGCCTGCTTGTTTTATGGAAAGAACAAATGTCAGGATGAGCAGCTGCCAAATCCAGGGCAGAATTTCTAAACAGGACCATGGTGTGAAGAGTCTCCCCCTGCTTTGCCTCTCGACCCATGGCAGCACAGCCCCGATTTTGCAGGGTGAGATTTCTCAGCTTGGCTGGAGGTTCTCCAGCGAGTCCTCAGCCCAGAATGTCTAATGACAGCATCAGAG